>NW_026058019.1:0-40199 GCF_023721935.1 Panthera uncia | reverse complement strand
AGGACGCCATGAAAATGTCACATATAATGAACCAAGGACATGAGTGTAGAGTGATTGCCTACTCTCTGACTAGAATTGACACCAAGGCATTGTGTCTACTTTATTCACTGAATTATCTTAGTGACTAGAAAAGTGCCTGCATTACTAGGTGATTAACATATATTGTTGATTGAATTAACCCAACCAGTACTTTTCAGATAACTGTGTGGGCCATGGGTGCCTCTGCCTGTCCCCCAGCAAGCCCTAGTCTGGCCATATAAAGGAAAAATACCAAGCCCAGCTAGATAGAATCTCAGAAGTCCTTTGCAAACAGGACAACTTCTGCTTTCCATGTCCTTTTCTAAATTCAGAAGTGCCACAGGCCTGCGAGGGTTGAGGTTGAGAGCTTCTTCACTGGAGAGAGAGAGAACTATTAAACCTAAAGATACTCAGCATGTCCAGCAGCCCTTTCTACAGAGTCAGGCACCAGATAAGCCCATGCCATGTTTTCTCCCATAGTTTACTACAGTTGACACTGTGAGGTTCATCCTCTTACCACCGCACTTCCAGAAGAGGAAAGTGAAGCTCATAGAGGTGCAGTGACATTCCCAAGATACACAAGTAGTAAATGGGAGGCTCCCCCCTGTGCTGTGTATGAGGCAAGCACTCACCTTTTGAACTGCTGTCCCAGGACTAATTGGGCCATGGGGAACACCTGGTATATGCAGAAAATGGTTGTGATGTTTGAGATGTTTCTATCCCGGAAAGGTGATTGTAGCAGGGACTGTAAAAAATTTTCCATTGTGCCTTCCTTGAGCTTCAGCATTGTACAGGCCTCATCCAGGGACAGGGTTGATTCCTTTTAACACCGGGTAGACAAGGAGGGGCATGTAGTCAGCTTCAATGCCATGAACTACCAGGAAGATCAGGGTCTGGTTCTCAGACCAAAGACCCCCATCCCTTTGGGAACTTGTGAAAGAGAAGGGACTCGGGTGCCCACACAGAATAAGGTTCTAGGCTTAAAATTGCAATTGGTTTTATGGGGGAAATGATAAACCATTGGTAACTTCCAAGCATTCTCTTAGCTGAGCAACAATAGCACTTCTTTTAATAGCCTATATTAAGAGCATTATGCCAGTGAGTCATCAGTAAACATCCCTACTGTAGATATGAGAAAACAGAGGGTTAGAATTTCGAATGCTGCTCAAGATCATATAGGTTAGTCCTGAGAATTGTCAAAAGCATGGGCTGCATTTCCTCTAAGCTAATGAGGCTTGGTCTGTTCCTGATAGGGAGAAAGTTTCTGGGGGAAACCACCTTCTTCAGCAGGCCCCAGGGAGCCAGTCAATTGTAGTCTGGGTTCCAGGCTTACCCTGATCATCTCTGGGTCCCGAGAAAGGACATGAATCTGGACCTGTTCTCACCCTATACCAGCACTTGATGTTGTTGCTGGACTGATGCACCTGCTGCTTGTCAAGGGAGATGGAATTTAATCCTTAGAGCAGCTCATCAAAGATTTCCTGGGTGAAACTCTTAAAAGACAGAGGCAGGTATCTCAGCCAGGAGGCATCAAAGTCCTTCCACCCAATTAGTGCTTCCATGTTATGGCAGATCTAGCAACCTAAAACATTCTTTTAGGACACTTAAGATTTTCCCTGCATCACTGTTGACATGAAAACAGAATTGAATCCTGTCAAGTTCCAACAGACTTGAAAGGCTGAAACAGTGGCACACAACCTCCTTTATGGAATATTATGAAGACATATAAGAACACAGCTCATGACTTGGTGGGCCTACAATAATTTAATGTGTTCTGAGAGACAAGACATTACAGAAACATATAGAATGGCTTCATCCCACCCTTAATTTTGTGTTAAATCACCCTGTTTTGTGTGATGATATGTAAGGGCTTGGAGAAGTTCTGCAAGGACAGTGGAGCTGAGTGCTACCCAGGATATCTGGGGCAAGTAGGTAAAATAATAAAACAGCAGTAAAATGCAAAGATACTCATGGCCTCATGAAAAGTAAAAAATAAATAAATAAATAAATAAATAAAAATGATTAATTAAAAACATTAAATATGTTCTCTATCAAAATATAAAAAATAAAATACATACACAATACATGCATTCTCTACCATTCCAACATATGTAGAGTGTCCTCCTACCTTACCACATAGCTGGTGGCAGAGGTTTGGATATTCAGATTATTTTGTGGTTGGGCCTGTGGGACGCTCATGTGGAAATAGAATGTGAGGGCCTCAGGTTTGGCCCCATATTTATGTGCAGGCCCTGGGTGTGAAAAACCCTCTTCCCATTCTTACCTCAGAGCAGCGCTGATTCTTGGTATCCTTCTGCACCTGACACTTATCTAGGGCGCTGCAGTAGTTGAAGCCATGGACCAGCTCCTCAAAGATATCTTGGGTGAAGCTCTGCAAGTACAGTGCCCCGTAGTCGGGCCAAGAGACCTTAGGGTCCTCCCTGGACATTGCCACAAGGGGACAGCCCCATTAGAAATTGTGTTCTCTACAGTACAGGCTAAGAGGGGAAGCTGTAAAGACATCCAGCAAGGAGGAAACCAGAAGAAACTCTAGGGCTCGTAATTAACATATAGGTAGTTGAACTTGGTCCCCAGCAATTATCTTCTCCTGCCTGCCAAGACCTGGGGTATGAACATGAGAGATGTGCTAGGCTTTCAACACCTGACATCTTGCTTCTGCTCATGAAGGGCATAGCCCTCGTCCTCTGTCCCCTCCCCTGATCTCTCTCTCTCTCTCACACACACACACACACAATGAGGGGCAAGAGGTGTAGGCCTGCTCTGGGCAGGATCAGAGTTGTGGCATGCTCTCCAGTGGGCTGCCCTGAGCTACCTTGTGTTACCTGTGAGCGCCTCCTGCCAAATGACCAACAGCTTCGGAGATGAGGGCTGAGCTGATGTCTACAGTGACATAAAGGTTTCTCACTCTGGGCTTTCTTAAGCCCACATATCCTGAAAATGGGGATACAGCAACAGAACATTTTGTTCTCTAGAGTGACTCTGGGCAAGTGAGCTGGAAAGCAGGCCATCTCTAGAATGTGGGCACCTGGTTACCAGAGTTCTAAGTTCTGTTGAAGCCTATCACCAAGGAAGTGAAGTCACTTTTTCAAGATTCCAGTACCTGGGGCCCTTCTTTAAATGAGACCTATCTAGAACCCCTTATTGATAGTTGAATGCTTATCTTTCTCCTCCAATGTCATCTCCTTAACTGTAAACAATGAGTCAAAAATGCCATAGCCACAACTCCCTGGAAATGCAAGTAGGGTTCTAATTTTGAGGATACAGAACTGAATTCAGCTTTTTTTCTTTGTTTTACCAGTTATATGTCCTAACTCAATGTGTCTCTCAAGTATTCCATAGTTTCCTAATGTGCATGTTGGGATCAGGCTAGAATATACTTCCTAGGAGCCTCATCGGGTGTAAATGGATAATATTTATAATATGTGTGGGCTGGGGCACCTGGGTGGCTCAGTCAGTTAAGCGTCCGACTTCAGCTCAGGTCACAATCTCGCGGTCTGTGGGTTCGAGCCCCGCGTCGGGCTCTGGGCTGATGGCTCAGAGCCTGGAGCCTGCTTCCGATTCTGTGTCTCCCTCTCTCTCTGACCCTCCCCCGTTCATGCTCTGTCTCTCTCTGTCTCAAAAATAAATAAACTTAAAAAAAATTTAATATGTGTGGGCTGTTATCCAGTGTATCTGAGGCCCAAAATCAAGTATGGAAGAATTAAAAAAAGAGGCGGGATGTGGCATGGAGTACTATTCAAAAGAGACATCAGTGTAGTAATGGAACAGTCACTCTTCCTCTTGGCCTTATTTTAATACGGGTCCCATGATGGGGTAGAATGGTAGTAAAACCAGTTGTTTCCTGTTGTATTTAGAATGAGACTCAGTTGTCTCATTTCAATCTATGAGGGGGCAGCCTTCACAATGGCTCCCCATGCTGACTTGTGGTATATTGTTTTGAAACTCCTAAGTGGCTAGCGACTGGTTTCTGACCAATAGGATACAGTCAATGTGATGGAAAGTCATGTCTAAGTTTCAATTTCAAATAGTCTTTCACTTCCTAGTTACTTCCTCTCATGTACCATTTCTCTCCTCTTTCCCTTTACCTTTTTCTTTATCCCTTTTTTCTTTATCTTTCTTTAACCAAAAATCAAGTAGTGTTTTGAGCTGCCATTATATAGAGGCTCACATGGCAGAGAACTGAGGCAGTGTCCAGGCTGAAAGACACATAGGAACCCAGGCTCTGAGTCCAAATGGCATCCTGAATCATATGAGTCAACTTGGGAGAAAATATTCTTCCAATCTAGCCTCAGTTGAGGCCACAGCTGCAGCTTCTGACATACCCTGAGGCTGGGGAACCAAGTTAATATGTGCCTGGTTTTCTCATCCACAAAAAATTGTGAGGTATTAAATATATGTGTTTTACAGTGCAAGGTATTGGGACAATGCAGTAACAGAAGAGCAACAGATAACTTTCTACCAGGCCTCAGCACTTCTCCCTGCCCCTCCTCCCTCCCCTTTGCTCTCCTCCTAGTTTCCCTCCAGCCACACTGGCTGCCTTTTTCACCTCCTCTGGACAAACTGGCTTCTGTTAGTGAGTGTCTGAAGCAGTGGTAGCTTCTTCCTGACACACTGCACGATGACTTGTTCAAGTCTAGCTCCCTTTTGTCATTCTGTTCTCAGCAATGTCATCCCCAGTGAGGCCTTTCATACCTTCCTACCCAATGACTCTCCAGCCTTCATTCATAGCACACATCATTTGCTTTTTTCTTTCACATGCCTTTGCTTTTGTGCTATTGCCTATCTCTAGACTTGAGTTCCTGGAAGGCAGGTAGCTCTTGGTATTTTCAGCTCCACACATGGGCCCAACAAGGTACCTGGCATCAGGTTAAAAGCTTAGTGCATAGTTAATAAACAAATGACAAGGTCTTGGAGCCCATCTCCCCTTTTAACCACCTACACTGAAGAGAGAAATACTGCTAACAGTTTCAAGTTGTTTCTGGGCAGGAGGACAACCACGATGGCCTGTACATGACTTTTCATGCTCCAGTTCCTCCAGCAGAACACCCTAGGTATCATGGAAGAAGACTTCTTGAATTCTGTTCTCCAGCTCTAGCATTATAGCCCCAAGCAGGCATACCACCAAAAAAAGGGATACCTTTATTTGGGTATCCTCAAGGCAGTGGCTTTCCAGAGTCACGTGGGCAAAAGAACAGGACCTTCAGCTTCCAAAGCAAAGGATTTCAGATGCCTCCTTCTACTCTTTTTTCTGTCCACTCCCATGGTGTCCTCTTTACTAATACATCACCCTCACCTCAGCCAGAAGAGTGATTCTGCACCCACCATTGTATATCCAATTAGGACCCTGAAGGTTCAGTGCAGACTGGTCTTGTCCATGGACCCCAGATGCAGTGTACAGTGCTCTGGCATTTTCCCAGAGAATATAAACAAAGACAAACAGGTGCATAAAAAGGTGCCTGATGTAGCTAACCATCAGAAAGATGCAAACCAAGGTCACATTGATATATCACATCACATCAATTTGAATAGCTATCATAAAAAATACAAGAGATAAATGCTAGTGAAGATGTGGGGAAAAGGGAACCTTTGTCCACTATTGGGGGGATAGAAAGTTGGTACACTCACTATGGAAAATAGTATGGAGATTTCTCAAGAAATTAAAAATAGAACATAATCTAGCAATTCCACTTCTGGGAACATATCCATAGCAAACAAAACAATATGTCCAAGAAATCTCTGCATCTCCATGTTCAGAAGGCATTATTTTCAACAGTCAAGACACAGAAAAGTTTTTGAAATTTGAAGCCAAATGACTTTGAGTCTGGGAGGAAAAGAGACTAAGCTGCTACCAGGGAGACACCGGGACAACCTGAGGGGCCATAGGTGGGTGATTGTGGACTGGGAGAGATACAATGGGCCACGCTGGCACAGAGGGAAGGGATCCCCTTCTGTGGAGAGACAAGGGGAAGAGAAAGAGAGTCTGGGGAAGCTTAAGGCTGTATGTGGACAAGAGATAAACCTCCGATTGGGACAGAGAGGGATCCCATCTCTAACTGTGGGACTTTCTCCAGACTGGAGCTGGCTGCCCTGTTCACACACCTGGGGAGGAGGGGAGCCAACCCCAGGCTTAGTGGCTAGGTCAGGACGCTGTCTGCAGTAGGAGAAAGCGGTCCCCTTCCTGAAGGGCTGCAGGATAAGACAAAACCAGCTGGGACCACATATTGGGTGGCATGGAGAGACACTTCCCCAGTATCAGGGTGCACAGAGAGGGGGGTTTGAATCCTAGCCAAGCACTGGGGCACGGGAGTTGGTGGAGTGAGGCAGACTGCGTCCTCTGCACCCATAGCACAGTGAGAACAGCTTGAACAGAGTGATTTGGGACACCAAGTCTGTGGAGAAGAGACTGCGGGGTGGTCGTCATTTTTCTTCCCACCACCAGCAATGTGGGGCCTCAGAGATCAGTTCACAGAGTCCACAGTGGAAGTGGGACCCATCTACACCAAACCACACTCCTCTGTGCCAGGTAACTGTATCTACTGGAGTGGGATAGACACTGAGGAACCAGACAGCCCCCTTCTCCAGACCAGCACTGCTGCATTGCCTGGATTAATTCTCAGACAATTCTTGCTATTTATATTCTTCCTTCCTTTTCTCCTTCAAATCTCTTCCCTCCTCTAGTCTGGTTACTCTGTTTGTTGGTTTGTTTAAGCAGACATATTTAATCCATTCTCTTGATATATGTTCTACACCTACTTCTTTCCTTTCTCTCTCTGGAATAATCAAGCCCTTTAGTTTCTCTGTCTGGGTAACTTTATCTTTGTTTCTTTTTCCACACCTCCTTCTTTATTCTCAATAAGATACTAGCAAATCGAATTCAATATCACATAAAAAGAATTATTCAACATGATCAAGTGGGATTCATTCCCGGGATGCAGGGCTGGTTCAATATTCGCAAATCAATCAATGTGATACATCACATTAATACAAGAAAAGATAAGAACCATATGATCCTGTCAATAGATGAAGAAAAAGCATTTGACAAAATACAGCATCCTTTCTTGATTAAAACCCTCAAGAAAGTCGGGATAGGAGGAACATACTTCGACATCATAAAAGCCATTTATAAAAAGCCCACGGCTAATATCATCTTCAATGGGGAAATAGAGTATTCCCCCTGAGACCAGGAACACGCCAGGGATATTCACTCTCACCACTGTTGTTTAACATAGTGTTGGAAGTCCTAGCATCAACATTCAGACAACAAAAGGAAATCAAAGGCATCAAAATTGGCAAAGACGAAGTCAAACTTTCACTTTTTGCAGATGACATGATATTTTACATGGAAAACCTGATAGGCTCCACCAAAACTCTGCAAAATTGATATATGAATTCAGCAAAGTCGCAGGATACAAAATTAATGTACAGAAATCAGTTGCATTCTTATACACTAATAATGAAGCAACAGAAAGACAAATAAAGAAACTGATCCCATTCACAACTGCACCAGGAAGCATAAAATACCTAGGAATAAACCTAACCAAAGATGTAAAAGATGTTTTCAGATGTATGCTGAAAACTATAGAAAGCTTATGAAGGAAAGTGAAGAAGACACAAACAGAAAAACATCCCGTGCTCATGAACTGGAAGAATAAATATTGTTAAAATGTCAATACTACCCAAAGCGATCTACACATTCAATGCAATCCCAATCAAAATTGCACCAGCATTCTTCTCGAAGCTAGAACAAACAATCCCAAAATTTGTATGGAACCACCAAAGACTCCAAATAGCCAAAGTAATATTGAAGAAGAAAACCAAAATGGGAGGCATCACAATCCCAGACTTTAGCCTTTACTACAAAGCTGTAATCATCAAGACAGCATGGTATTGGCACAAAAACAGACACATAGACCAATGGAATAGAATGGAGACTCCAGAACTGGACCCACAAAAGTATGGCCAACTAATCTTTGACAAAGCAAGAAAGAATATCCAATTGAAAAAAGACAGTCTCTTTAACAAATGGTGCTGGGAGAACTGGACAGCAACATGCAGAAGGATGAAACTAGACCACTTTCTTACACCATTCACAAAAATAAAATAGATAAAGGACCTGAATGTGAGACAGGAAACCATCAAAACCCTAGAGGAGAAAGCAGGAAAAAACCTCTCTGACCTCAGCCGCAGCAATTTCTTACTAGGCACATCTCCAGAAGCAAAGGAACTAAAAGCAAAAATGAACTATTGGGACTTCATGAAGATAAAAAGCTTCTGCATTACAAAGGAAACAATCAACAAAACTAAAGG
The DNA here is from genome assembly GCF_023721935.1 of Panthera uncia. Lineage (NCBI taxonomy): Eukaryota > Metazoa > Chordata > Mammalia > Carnivora > Felidae > Panthera > Panthera uncia. The sequence continues at coordinate 31,853 of NW_026058019.1, read as the reverse complement.
GCAACTGATGGAGTGGGAGAAGATATTTGCAAATGACATATCGGATAAAGGGCTAGTGTCCAAAATCTATAAACAACTCACCAAACTCCACACCTGAAAAACAAATAATCCAGTGAAGAAATGAACAGAAGACATGGATAGACATTTTTCCAAAGAAAGCATCCCAATGTCCAATAGACACATGAAATGATGCTCGACATCACTCCTCATCAGGGAAATACAAATAAAAACCACACTGAGATACCACCTCATGCTGGTCAGAGTGGCTAAAATGACCAAATCAGGAGGCTATAGATGCTGGTGAGGATGTAGAGAAATGGGAACCCTCTTGCACTGATTGGAATGCCAACTGGTGCAGCTACCCTCGAAAACAGCGTGGAGGTTCCTCAAAAAATTAAAAATAGACTTACCCTATGACCCAGCAATAGCACTGCTAGGAATTTACCCAAGGGATACAGGAGTGCTGGTGCATAGGGACACATGTGCCTCAATGTTTATAACAGAACTTTCAACAATAACTAAATTATGGGAAGAGCCTAAATGCCCATCAACTGATGAATGGATAAAGAAGATGTAGTTTTTGTATACAGTGGAATACTACTTGACAATGAAAAAGAATGAAATCTGGCCACTTGCAGCAACATAGATGGAACTGGAGGGTATTATACTAAGTGAAATAAGTCAGTCAAAGACGGATACCATATAATTTCATTCATATGTGGGTATTGAGAAACTTATCAGAAAACCATGGGGGAGGGGAAAGGGGAAAACGTTACAGAGAGGGAGGGAGGAAAACCATAAGAAACTCTTAAATACTAAGAACAAACTGAGGGTTGATGGTGGGTGGGGGGTAGGGGAAAGTGGGTGATGGCATTGAAGAGAGCACTTCTTGGGATGAGCACTGGGTGTTGTATGGAAACCAATTTGACAATAAATTATATTAAAAAATAAACAAAACAAGCAAAGCAGAAAGAAACCCACAAAAAACAGATTTTTAAATACAAAAAACAACAGAGGGGAGGTTGGTGGGAGGATGGGTGAAGTTGATAAAGGGATCAAGAGGTCCAGATTTCCAGTTACAAAATAATTAAATCACAGACATGAAAAGTATAGCACAGGCAAGATAGTCAATAAGATAGTTGTAACGTTGTTTGGTGACAGATGGTGACTACACTTATCGTGGTGATCACCAAGTATATAATTATACAGACTTGTTGAACCTGAAACCTGTATGCTCATTATACCACAATGTATAGTGAATATCACACTAAAACAATCTTAGTTTACTCATTATTTTTAATTGATTGAATCTTTTACCGCCCTGTTAATATAGGTTACGCAAATGGATTGATTTTTTTAAATTTATTTTTGAGTGAGAGAACATGAGTGGGATAAGGGCAGAGAGAGTTGGACGGGGGGTACAGAGGTTCTAAAGTGGTTTCCTCACTGACAGCAACAAGCCCAATGCAGGGCTCTAACTCATGAACCATGAGATCATGACCTGAGCTAAAGTTGTATGCTCAACTGAGCCATCCAGGCACCACTGGATTGATTTTTTAATACACATGATCATGTACTGACTACAGGTCTACAGATTCTCCTATTTTAAGTTTTGTTTAGGTGTTGTTATTTCTACCAAGTCAACCTCTCTGACTTTTATAATTCCTATTAAAACACATCCAGATACATTTTTAATTCCATCAATGTTTAGTTAATTATAACATTTGACTATTTACCATTTGATTATTCTGTTTTGTGAAGATTATCATAACTAATAATATGCACCAGGTAGGTTCTAAGTATATATTATTGGAAAATAAAAAGTGTCAAAACATTGTATTATTTTGAATTATAGAAACCTAATTTGATTCAGCTCTTTAGGAACACGGTGTCTACCTAACAGGCGCTACAACCTTAGAATCATCCCACTCCTTGTATGAAATAGAAAGGATTTGCTTAGAACTACTTACAAGTAACAGTCAGATGGAAGCCATCTAGTGCCTCTGGTCATTCAGGTGAGAACAGAAATCAGGGATTCCACTCAAATTTCTGCTTTCAAAGCAAGACTTTTGTTATTTCTGTGGCTGAATAAAGAAATAGAAAAGAGAGGCTATGGAAAGTGAACAAAAGCCCAGTTTGTGTGACAATAACATCCTCTTCTCCTCTTCAACTTCTGGTAGTTTCCACCTTTCCATTATCTCTTAATCTATACAGAGAAAGATTTCTTTTCAAGCAGCCATTCAGAAAATTACAAGGCAATGTTCCCAATGTCTACTGAAGCCAGGAGTGACAAGATGAAATTCAGGTCAATTTTTTGTGGTCAGAAGCATGCTGTGGGACTTTGGGGAGGCTGCTCAAACAGAAATGACACAGCTGGGAGGGCCTGCTTTGCTCTCCTTCTGCTCTCCTGCCTGATGTCTGAATTGAAGACAGGGTGGTTGGTCTAGCCTGAAGCTCCAACTGCCATCCTGGTCCATGGACAGCCCTGATGATAGGGACCACATGCTAAGATGTTGGAGCAAAAAGACAGATAATGTAAGAACTGCCATAGTGGGAATTTCAAGATTAAGTTGCATAACCTTCCTTTAGGATTTTGTTGTTGTTGTTGTTTTCTAATGAAAAAGGAGTATCTCTCTCCTGTGTGACCTTGGACAAGAGAGGTCACTTCTCTGGGACATATTCCCCTGTGCATAGTGGCAGAGATAAGAGTGAAGGCAGATTGGATAATTCTCATATCTGATGCTTTTACATGGCCAACATCTATGTTATTTTCTAATAGAAAGAGAAGGAATGTCATTGGACGAGGAGGGGGCAAGGGCACTGAGACTTACTCATGACCAAAGGGATGGATATGCTGTCTATGCATGCACAACATGCCTAATCTCTCCTCAGTAGGGCATCTGGCTTTTGTTGTCTACCAGTCTTGAAATGAGGCCTTGTTGACTAGTGGCTTGTCCCCTAATGCACCCCTGTGATAATAAGCATTCTGTACCTATGCTTACCTGAGCAGCGTCCCACACTGACACCCCATTCAGTACTAATTGAGCATGAAAACTTACCCTGGCTGATCACTTGCTTATGCTGTTCCACATCTTAAATCCTGATGTACAATTGGGAAATTGTGGCCCAGAAAGAAGTAGGTACTGACTCATCCCACAGGAGGTTATCTGAAGATTAGGCCAAGCTCCAGCTTCCTTGGTCAAGTCTCAACCCTTCCCTTCAGGTTTATTTTAGAAATGAGAGACCCTAAGATCCTAGGAACCCTGCCCACTTCCTCCCCATATGGGGTTATTTTCATCCCTGCATCCTCACATGTACACAGGCACAAGAGCTCATATTGACTTCTCAAGTGAGGACCGTGAAGGTACAATCAAGGAAGAGTAGAAACCAGGTAAGTGACATGAGGCAGAGGATAAAGAGCATGAAAGCAGCTCTTCCATGGAACAGGGGTATCCATTCTCCTGGCTTCATGCTTGGGAGCTCAAAAATGGGGAGGGGATCCCTACACTTCTAGATTTCTACCTAGTTCAGGGCTATCCCTGGCCCAGCCTGAAGAAGTCAGGACTGGGGTCTTGTCTTCCACATCTGTGGATACCTGGAGCTAAGATAAGACCATCCTGCCTTGGGTAGACTGGGTATATGATAAAAAGTTCACTGTCCTCCTATATAAAGTAACTTCCTTCCTGTTGGTGACTGTAAGAATTTCATATGCTCATAAAGTTCCTAATGGCCTTGGATCTCCAGTGATGACCCACTGTGCACTGAGAACCTGAGAAAATGATTTACACTCCCTGGAGATCCTTTAGAACTGACAGAGGCTTCAGGGATTGTGTGGATAAGAGCTTGGGATAAAGAAGAATATGCCAGAGTACTGTGCACTCATACCACTGTCTAAGGACAAGATCAGTGCTTGTTGTACCCTGAGAGTTCTCATCTGGAAGTAAGTTAGGATGTCTCACAAGTAAAGAGGGCATTGTGGGGGTGGATAGGAATCAGAGAGCAAGGGAGGTTCTTGATGTCCCTCTCACAGCCTTGGAAGTTTTCAGGTCCTGCTCCTTTACCCTAGGGGTCTGAAGAGTCTCTGTTATGCAGACACTCAAATAAAGATGCCTGTTTTTGGTTGTGTTTCTGCCTGGGATGCAGTGCTGGTGCTGACCTCCAGGAGAAAGGCAGGCTCATGTCTTTTATGTCCACTGAGTTTTGGGGCAGTTTTTTCCTTTATTGTTTTCTGGGTTTTTTTTTTTTTGTTCAGTTTTGTGGAGATATATAACATACAACATTCTATAAGTTATTAATGCTATGTGATATATTTCAAAGGTGCTAAGGTAGTAAACCCTAAAATATAACAAAAGAAAATGTATATATTTATTTTTGGTGGTGAATGTTAACTAAAGTTATTGTGGTAGCCATTACACAATATGTATATGCCAAGTCATTATGTTATACACCTTAAACTTCTAGAGCCCACTGTGCCTTTAGGCAGAGGTCTTTTTGGCTGTCTCTCCCCACCCCCTGCCTCAGAAACAACTTGCATCTCCCTTTATCAGCAGTGTTCACCTCCACTATTTGAGTTTGTTAAAAGTAGAAAGAGGGGCACAAGATCTTCCCATATGTTCATTCAACAACTCTGTGCCAAACCCTCACCCTGTGCCAGGAATCCTAGTGGGCCTAAGTGAGGGGTTGAAAGTAACCCAGTTGTCCCTGCTTGCCAGGAGGTCACAGTCTGAAGTGGAGATAGATAAGAGCACAAAAGCAAAGATATGTGAAGTAAAAGAGAAAGTGGTGTAGTGCAAACACTGCAGGGTGCAATGAAGGAGGGTTGGGGAGGGCAGTCTTAAAGTGTCACTAGGAGAATCTTGCTAGAACCAGAATGACAAGAGGGAGCCACCCTGAAGAAGTCTAGGAGCAGTGTGTCAGAGAGAAGCCACAATGGGTGCTGAAACTCAGAGCCAGAAGTTGGTTTGACCAAAGGAGTGTAGAAAGTTGGCCAGAGAGGCTGGAAAGAACCTGGCAGGAGAGAGGAGGGAAAGGAAAGCATGGCAGGACCTCATTCTGGGCCTGGTAGGCTGTTATAGTCTCCTTTCTGACTACATTGCCCCAAAACATTGCATTTTAAGACTACGTATATTTTAATAACTCACAATTTGTGTGGACCAGTGATCTCGGTATGGCTTAGCTCAGTGTCTCTGCCTCGATGTAGCTCACAGGCTGGTGCTTCAGCCTCAGCTGAGGCTCCACTGGTGGAGGATTTGTTCTCAGTATCACTCAAAGGATATAGGATGCAGTTTGGACAGACAGTCCAAGTTCCTTTCTGTCTGTTGGCCTTGGCACTCTGTTGGTTCCCTCCTATTTGGGTCTCTACACAGAGCAGCTCCAAACATTGGGTTTGATTCCCCAACTTGAGGGAAATGACAGAGAGATAGTGATAAAAACATAGAGATGAAGAGGAAGAACACATGGGAGGGAGTAAGAAGGAAGTGAGATAATTTTTTGTAATTAAAATTTAGAATGACCTCCCATCACTCTGGCTGTATTTTGTTAATCAGAAGCCTATTTCTAAACACTCAAGGGATGTGTATACCATGGGTGGGATCACTGAAAGCCATTGTGGAGGCAGCTCACCTCATAGGCTAAGATGATATGCGTGGGTCTCATCCTAAGTATAACAGGAAACAATTCAACAGGTTTATGCCAGAGGATGACAATATCTGAATTTGCATTATTTAAAACCCCTCATGGTGCTCATTTGAAAAATGAGCCAGGTGGGAATTTATTCCAATGTCACATTGCTATAACCAAGGACTGTTTTGAGTAATAGTACAAACCCTTCTTGTAATTCTTCAATGGCTCAGTTTGTGCCTTAAGACACGTGGCACCATCCCATAAGTGTTCTAGATATTACTTCAGATACACCTGATGAGGTCCCTAGAAAGTAAACTCTAGCCTGATCGCCACTGTGCAAGCTTGGACACTTAGAAAGGACCTAAGAAACACAGAGATTTTCCCAGGAAACAGAACTGGTAAGAAAAAGGTCTGAATGCAGCTCTGTCTCCTCAAAGCTAGGATCCTCATTACATTTTCAGAAAGCTGTGAAAGGGATGATTAGGATAATTTTGAATGGTCAAGGTGTTAACATGAGGGAGGAGGGTGAGTCATCAACAGCCCACAGGTGAATTTGAAGGAAGGTGATTGAAGGAAGGGGCATTGGTAATGGCATCTTTAAAAAGTGACCCTACTACCTTTCATAGACCTGAACAGAAGTTAGAATTGTGGTAACCAAACACCCACAATCTACAGGCAACCCCCTATCCACCTTACTTGAGTGGAAACACTGAGAAAAGCAAGACACTGCAATGTCTTATCCCTAGTTTCAGAGGATCTGGGCTCAGGGAAGCCCTGAGGGAGAATCTTTTTTTCACTGTAGACCTTGGTTCAGCCATCATCGCTGATGCCTCTAGGCATTTTGAAGGAAGCGCCAAAAGGTAACACAGAATATTAGCCCAAGACAGAATTGTAATCTCAGGCCAGAACAGAATTGTGATCTCATCTGAGCTTCCCCACACCCCTTTCCCCACATCACATATGTCTGTTGAGGAGAGAGAAGGCAGGCGATGAGAGGAGGGAACTTCCTGGACAGGAGGAAGTGGTTAGGTATTGGAAGCCTGCTGCATTTGTCATTCATAGTCATAGCTGGTGCATGAGAAGGTGAGTTCCTCTACCCATACATTAATCGTGAACCCTAGAGGTTTCATCTTGTTCCCTCCCTGACTAGAGATTTTTGTGGATGCATGATTGTGCCTGAACTGGGGAACAGATTTTCTCTTGGGGGTATCCCCACAGTGGTATAGTCCAGACATGTCTTTGATTCCTGGCCCAGCTACCATGCACCGTCTTTGCAGACTTCACTAGGAGAGCACTGAGGTGCTACCTGGTAGGTTCCACTAGTATATCTCCTTAGAGATAGGTCAACAACACTATCAGAGCTGGTCTGTGGTGAAAAAAAAGCAGAATGGCTTTGACACACAGGATTCCAAGATGATTGGGGCAGGATCAGAGCTCAGATTCAAATCTGGAGACTTTCCTGGGACTCTCCCAGGGCTTTCCCACTGAGCATCTCACACGCCCACTGCCAAAGCAATCTGAACCTCCCCAAGTAAACCACCAGCTGTGTGGTAGAGTAGAAATACATTCTTCACATATTTATTGCAAAAGTAGGAAAAAAATATGTTATCTTTGTGTTTTGTTACTGTTTCCATTGTTTTAATTGCCCACCAAAGTATCCAGGCCATCAAATGTCCTTGCAGGCTTTGTCCAAGTCTTACAAATTCTCACACATGATATGATATTTTATATAAAATAGAAGATTAGGATAATTGTATTTTATACATTTCTCTACAACTCATCATCTCACAGAACAAATCAAATCATTGTAGGCCCACCAGGTCAGGAGCTATGGTCTTACTCATTTTCATAATATCCTTCAAGGGAGTTCATTTGCCAGTGATTCAGCATTTCAGTGTTCTTGGACCTTGACACAATTCAGTTCTGCTGCCATTTCAGCAGTGCTGCAGGGTCCATCTTCACAGTGTCCTAACAGACTGTATTAGTTTGCTAACTTAAAACCACAGATTGAGTGGAAGGCCTCTGATGCCTGCTGGCTAGATTCTAGGCTATGTTTTTTGCAGAGCTCCACTCAGGACACTGTCAAGGAGCTAGACAATGTGTTTAACTACTCCATCTCCCTAGACAAGAGGCACTTGCATCAGGACACCAACAATGGCCAACAGTGGTATGGGTAACTCAACACAGAGTGGTCCCCACACCCAGGGCCCCAAGATTACTGAGATGGACCCAGAATGAAAACTCAAAACTAAGAAATTGTAGGGCCTTCGAGGAATGTGGATTCTGTGTATCATTCCAATCCATTTCAGGAGTTGATAAAGATGCAGTCACTTAGTAGGAATATCATGCAGCTTATTCTTTGGAAATGTCTCAGTTCTGACCTGCATTATCTTGAGCAGCCATTTGAAATCCCTACGCCTCTGTCTCTCAATTTCTAAGGTGAAGTTTGTTGATAACTCACTGGAATACTTCACTTAATACAGGGAGGTGCTATGGTTTTCAGCAAAAAATGCCTTGAAGGTACCAATTTTTTATCATTCCCCCAAAATAAAAATGTAGTTTCAGAGCCTAGAACCTTTCCTGGCATAGGCACTCAGATCCCTCCTCTTGCACAAGTTCATGAGGTGATGGGAGTTTATGGTCTGAGCTCCAAAGTTCTTTCCAGTGGCTCTTGGTGAAACCACTGACCATATTTTCCTCATGTCTACCTGTTGTGAAAAGGAGTCGACCCTGTGCCTAAATGAGGCATGATGTGGACATTACAGGCAGGCACAGTGGTGTTTGAATACCTGGTTCCAGTTTAACCATGCAGAAACATCTCCTACATCACCACATTCCTGGACCCCTGTCATTACTCCAACACCATCTAACATATCCTGGACCATCTATTTAACAGGTGAGTGTGTGGTTCTGAGATAGAATTACAGGGAGTCTTCTGCTTACTGTGGTTCTGGGAAATGTCACTGCACCTCTCTGAGTTTCACTTCCTTCTTTTGAAAAGTGAGGTGGGAAGAGAATGAACATCATAGGGTTAGTGTAGGAAATCATGGGATAAGTCATAAGGGGTCCTTACCTGGCTCCTGGATATGCGGAAGGGTCTTCTTCATGTTTATTATTTATTTCTTCCCAATGAAGAAGCTCTGTTTCACCCCTTGGTGTCCTGTGGCTTTTCTGAAATCAGAAAAGTACATGGAGAGACACCTGTTTTCCCATTTGCAAAGAAGTTTTTAGATTCCATCCAGCTAGTACTGGATCTTGACCTTGTGTGGTCAGATTAGGCATCTCTGGGAATAGGAAAAGGAATGCCAGCCCACTGAGATATCTAGGAATGTTGTGGTTTGGGCTCATTTTTTACATAATACATATAAAACAGCTACTACATGCAGGCACTTCCACAGACATTCAAACAATTCAATAAATGGAGCAGACTCCATTTCTAGTCTGAAAGTCAGTCCAATTCTAGTCTGAAAGTCAGCCACAATATACATCATAAGCAGTCATGACCATCGTGTATTAGATGTGATGCCTCCACGGCCCTCTCTAGATATGAGTGCATCTTCCCATCTTCAAACTGGGATGACGAAACATAGGACCAACTAAAAAGGGACTGCTCTTTCAACTTAGAAAGATGACCTAATGTCTCCACAAGACACAGTGGAATGGTATGTGGTCTGTGCTTGGGGAGTAACTGACAGTACTCTGATCTAACATGTTTGATTACCATGGTGGCTGAGATCTTAGGGATGCTGCTGCACGAGCAAGTAAGTCAGCTGTTAATGGCGTCCTTGGCCCCTGGGAAGCAGAGGGGAGGCTTAGTTGAGCCAGGCCCTGACAGACCCTGACAGACCTGTCCTTTCCATAGCCCCATCTTGCTCTGCCTGCTCCTCTCCATATCCACTTCTCCTCACTACCACAACTGTGACCCAGAATAGTAGGTGTGGTGAGCAGCCATCTCACAAATAGGCCTCAAACTTCAATCCTGATGCTCACTTGCATAGAGGATGTGGTACGTTATGCCCAGGCCCTTCAGGAGATGACTGTCAGTGGGAAGACAAGACTCAAATAGGATCAACATTAGACCCGCTCCATGACTAGCACTTTCATGGCAAGGACTCCCACAAAGTGGTTGGGAGTGGGGTTGGGGACATCTTTTGGTCCCCAGACACAAAGTAGAGGGCTGTGGAAGTATGGTGTGAAATGAAAATACAAGCCTCAGACTCTACACATGACTCCCCCTAACACCATCTCTCCCTTCTTGGGTACCTGGTCACATCAACACTTCCAGGATGACTGGTGACTCCTGCCACTGTCCTTGGTTAAAACTAAAGGTGGCATATTCACAAGTCAATCTGACTTGCTTAGATCTGAAGTACCATGACTCCCTCTTCATGGTACAATTGGACCACCTAGCGCCCATTGAGACAAACCAACAGGGTAGGGGGAACTGCAGTCTGGTAAAACTATGTATTGTGCAGTTCATGTGCTGGGTCTTGTTTAAAAGAAAGTGAGATTTTTTTCCCTGTTGTTGGAAAGACACATGGAAAGTCAGTTATATGTTAGAACCTTCCTCTTTGTCCTGCTCCAGTGCCAGATCCAGAGTTACAGCAAGCTGCAGAGCTAGAACAAGGGCTGACTCTGAATTTAGAGCTTGCTCCAGCTCTATTTCTACTACCAGCCCTAGTGCTTGAGCCAGAATTTACACCATCAACCATTCCAGTGCTGGTGCAAAAACAAATATCTCCAGGATGAATGCCTGGTACTGAGCTGAAGTCATCTAGACTATCAGCTATAGTCAAAATTCCATCTCTGCCTCCTAAAAATAGAATCAGCTCTAACCCCAGAGGCCTCCTGTCCCTGGTTTGTGTCCAGAAAGAACCGACCAATTAAGGAGAAGCCTGACTTCATGGCCTTCCCTCCCCAGCTGGTGGCAGAGCAGTTAAGGATGCGGTGAACAGCTAGGTTCTCAGGGAGAGGCGGAGAAGGCCTTCCCTCTGCCATCAGCTATCCCAGATATGCCTGGCTTTAATCTGCATTCTTATGAACTGGGTTCAAATCCCAGCTCCACCACTGGCCCTTTATATGACAAACGTAACTTTCTTAACCTCCAAGCCTTTGCTGTCTACTTCTATCAGTAGAGATGGAAACTAATAGCACCTGTTGCACAGAGTGGCTGTGAAGATTAAATGAGGTAGAACACATAGAAATCCAGGCAGGACCTGTCCCAACTGGTGGCCACCCATCTGCCCAGTAGGCTCAGCAGCCTTACTACTTCTTAGATACCTGATATACACATAATCACAAGGAAGTACAGGCCATGGTTCTAGCTGTCACAGGGGATTGTGCAGACCAATAAAGAGTGCAGAGGGTGATCAGATTGGGTGAAAGATGCCCCCTTGGGAAGAGTCAACATAAGCCACCTTCTTAGGTCTTGGAGTTAGTGAAGATGGGGTGAGTGCAAATGCCTTCTTCTTTCCCCACCAGTATTGGGTCCTGGGTCATCCCATGCTGTGTGCCCTCAGTGGACAGAGAAAAAAAACTAGGACTTCCACAGGACTTAGGCAATGTCCTCAACTCCCTGAGGATCCAAAGTTCCAATTATGACCAGAGACCTGTGTCAGGGACAGTTGATGACCACAGCTGCTGAGCTATGCTATGGCTGCACCAGATGACATTGTCCTTGCTCTAGGAGCTTTTTAAAAAGGTCATGCCCAGTCTTTTTCCCCAGAGGAACAAGCTTGTCCATGAGTACCTGACACCCACTGTCTGGCCCACTCACAGCCATTTCTAAAGTATGACCAACTGCGTCATCACCACCAGCTTTGAGGACCTAAGATGACAGTCCAGGCCAGTGGATCATTGGATCCAGGTGGCCCAGGAAAATAATGTAAGGCTTAGTGGAGTCCCTCCATAGAGTTGTGGGAACCTCCCCTTCACACTTCAGTTCTCAGGATTGAAGTCTATGGTTTGAGCTCCTACAGTACCTCATCACTTCCTACCAGGGCACACTGACCTTGACTCACATGTCCTAGTGGTGGGATGCTCACTTCCTACCTAGCTCCTTTCTTAGGTCGAACTAAAATTCTCCTCCCTAGAAGTGTTACTCTTTGGGCCCTAAATGTGCACTTCTAGGCTTCCTGACCATTTGGCTCATTCAGGAGCAGAGATTTAAACTGACAGGACTGAAGTTAGAGCAACTAGGGCTTCAGCACCCCATCTGGAAGCCCATTCTCTTCCCTCCTGAGGAGTGTCAAATCCTGCATAACTCTTTACTGCATGCCATTCTCTCTTCTCTGCAGAGTGGTGTAACTCATGGGTGTAAGTTTTCAGGTGTGGAGGCCTTTCCCCAAGGAAGACCAGTGTTAATTAGGGATCTTCCATATCTCTGCTATTGGCACCTCAGTCAGCTGGGACCTCCTGGGAGACAACAAACTCTTGGGAAAGTACCTGGGCTAGTAGGCAGGGTCTCTACATCTCCATGGGTCCTTAGCTCACCACTTCTGCTTCAGAAATCAGTTTCATTAAATGTCACCTTGGGTTAGGCCAACTGGAGATTTTCAAGTGTTTACAGCAACAGAACTCCATGCCCAGTTGGAACACAAACTGGTCAAAACTGAGATTCTCAATAGAAATTCGAATACAGGCCCCAGGTGGCCACCATGACAGCTCCCTCCCCAGGCCCATGGAGACTTCCATTCTCAGAAGAAGCCAGTGGGAAAGAAATAAATTTAAATTCCCCATATTATTATTAAATTTGTCCTTCTTTTTTTCTCCTCCTCTCCCAGGGAGAATTGCCAAAAACTTCAGGAGCTGTATATCCAAGGCTATTCACTGAGCAGGGAACTGATGATCAAGGTAGACTGGAGGATGGAGATCTGGAGAGAGAGGAGGGCTGAGAGGGAAGGGGGACTGGGCAGGATGTAGTTTGTTCATTTCTCACTTAATATTTCTTTGAAAAATTAGGCTTTCTGGGTTAATAGGAAGATGGATGTTTGGCCTATGGGCAGGTGGGGTCAGTCTGTGGGCAGAAAACACTGGTCATGGAATATAATGGTGGTGGATGGGCTGTTCAGGGTGGGGGGATGCTGAGATGGCAGAATTAGTAAGTGTGTGGCTTCCACGCAGCTATATCCTGCTGGCACTTACCTTCCTCTAAACCACTAGGTGGTTGGGGTATCTGGGGTTACCTTTCTTCCTTAAACCAGCCCAATCTGTCCATAGGAAGTCAGGTCCCTGCTCATCCTTCTGGCTTCACCACATCTCCAGTGGAGGGCACCATGCTTGCCCTAGGATTGGGCACTTCAGGGGAATACCATGTGCCAGGTGGACAAACAGTGTGCCAGAATGCCTGGACTAGGGACAGATGTGAGTGCATTCTGCAACTCCTCACTATGCCTCTATAACCATCATTTCTCATCTACCACAGTCAGGTTTCTCACCTGAGCGCCTAGTTGGCAAAGACATATCCTCCAAATGTCTTATGAAAACTGTCTGGGGAACTGATAGGTTCTTTCTTAGTGGACCCTTCCTGAATGGACATCAGAAGCATTATGTAAATGAGGAAGCAAGTGTCCTCTCACCTCCTACCCTGTTAATCAGAGATGGCACCTCTGATTGAGTGAAGAAAAAATTCTGTGCATGGGGATGTTTTGAGGGGCTCCTTATGGAGGTGAAGCCTTTAGCATACCTTGGTTCCAGCCTGGGTGTCAGAGACGCCAGTGGAGCTGGGACAGGGAGGTGCTAAACAAACAGGTTCCTAAGATACCCCATCACCTCAATCAGTGGCTTGGCTTAGGACAGGATGCAAGTCAGTGGTGGGGTTGGGGGTGGGATAAAGGTTGCTGGCTCATGGCCTCTAGCTGGGAAAGGCAAGTGGCTTTTCCTCCGTAGGCCCCTGAGCAAGTCACTGCCCTACACTGGGCCTCTGTCTCATCTGGGAAATTGAGGGATGATGATTCTATGGCAAAGGCCTCATGGAGTGTAAGGTTCAAGGAAGCAATATGTGGAGATTTCTGCCCTGCTCCAACTGGAGGTGTAAAGACCAGAACACTAATGACAGAAACCTGACACTGAGTCCTCAGGGAACTCTGTGATATAGGTGTAGTTCTTCTCAGACCCTCCAGATAAGGAAGCATGTCAGGGAAGCCAATCTGCTGACCCAAAGTTAACAAAGTGAATGTTGGAACTGGGATTGATTGAGACTCAGACCATACTGGAGGACTGAGTAGCACTGGGACCAGCTGACTTGGATCAGATGTCCAGGGTTTAAGGTCGGGGGTGTAGGGGGGAAATGGGGTAATGCTGGCTTCAATGAACTTGTCTTTAACCCTGGCAGGAAGGGCTCTTCACATTTGCTGCCCAGGTGGTAAACCCCCAGAGAGCCCGGAGAGGCAGCAGCAGCAGGTGAATGTGCTTGTAAGGAGGGGCTCCAGGGTCACAGACTAGGGGGTTCTCCTTACCAGCTGAAGGCCTCCAAATAAACAGAGGAGGAGGCTGGACAATGGAGGACACTCTGGAAATGGGTGAGCCTATGAGCTGATCAAAGAGGACCAGGATTTTGAAGTTTGGGAACCAAGAGCCCCTATACTGATCCCTGAGCCCTCAGTACTTGGCAAACCTCCCCTCATGAAAGGCCACGTTTATGAGCTGGAATTTCATGACCATCTTAGGGATGAGGGAGGGAAAGTCCCTGTGAAACACTGGTCCTCGTTCCTCATGATGCTGAAGCAGCAGAATTGCCTGACTGCAAAGCTGTAGGAGGTTTTGACTGAGCAGGGGTTAGCCTCTCCACTCAGATGGTGCCCATCTGGGGAGAGTGAAGTCAGGCCTCTCCTCCTCTAGATGCCCACAAGTAGTGGAGCAGTCCTCAGTAGTGGAGCATGAGGCCTCAGCCTTCCTCTCTGTCATCAGAAAGGGCTGGGCTACTAGGTGCCTGAGCCTGCCCCAGTGTTTTGACTTCTTTTGAGCCCAGAGCCCAGCTTAGGGCCAACTTCTGTTTTCTGTGTGTTTGACCCCTTTATGAGACCTGACCTTAGTGCACTATGTTGACCAGTGGGCACAAGGGGGTAGTATTTGCTGGGGGCAAGGATGGAGAGTGTCTTTCTGGTGGACTCTGGCTGTCCGTCTCCCAGGGGAATGAGATCAACCTTCAGAAAAGGAACAGAGGTGAGCAATTGTACTCACTGTGGGAGTGGTTAAGGGAGTGGAAATAAGAAATGACCTTGGGCAGCACACTCTCTGCCTCCACCCCCTTCCTCTTACATTTACTTGGAGAATTTGAGGACAGAGAAGTGGGAAACCCATCCACTTTGTGGGTGGGGGTAGGGCAATGGCATCAAGGAAAACTTCCTGGATGAGGGACTCTTTATAATGCATCTATGAGGACAGGCAAGACCTGCATGTGATTCAAGGAAATGAGGGTTCTAGTGTATGCAAAGACCCAAGACTGGTTCCTTGCCCTAGTCCTCACCTCCCAGAAGTCTCCTGCAGCATCCCCTGCCCAGGCCCTCTCTGCATCCTGTCCTTCCCTCTGGCATCCCAGGAATACAAAATAATGATGGAGATCTTGCTGCTCCAGGTAGCTGCAAATCCTTACAACTTTGAGCCAGAGGAACAATCCAGGGTCTGGTTCAGGGATATGAAGTGGCTCAGCACTCCCAAGGCAGAAACAAATGAAGTGCTGTTGGCTGACTGAGCACTCAGAACAGGACATGGAGCACAGAGTGAAGGGGGCTTAAAAAGGGGGATGGTGATCTTATGGCAGCCACCAGGTCCTGAACACAAAGCCCAGTACCAGTAACCAGCCACCCTACTGAGACCAAGTAAGGCCTTTTCCTCAGCAACGGGGTACACCTGGGACATTCAGGGTTCCTTGGGACTCTTACTTCCATTCTGATAAGAAGGACTTTGTGAGCCTTGTTTTGGTTCCCCTGAAGGCCACTAGGAAGGGGCTGACACCCTCTCCCACCACCAGTCCCTCTCACTCAGCCCTCTTCCCCAGTGCCTATTAACCTATAGGGAGGGGGAATATTTTTTTGTTGTTACAAATAGTAAATAGGTTTGAATATTATATCAAAATCCTGTTCCTGTTACAACTTGGGGGTTGTGGTTTGGTTCTTTCATTTCCTGTGCTCTTTTAAATGACAGACAGATTCTCACATTCCTCCCTGAATTAAGAGCCCTTTCAGAGTCATCAGCTTATTGTATGGGGGAGAATAGAGAATGGCTAGCCCCCCTCCCTGGAAACTGAAGGAGATCCCCAAGCACCCCTTATTCAGAAATTATATTTATTTCAGTATCAGAAAGGAGCATAGACAGCTTCTTGGAACTGATGGGATTGAGAGATTCAAGATACTTTCACAGGTATAGCAACGGCCATTGATATTTGACTGTCTTTAACACTTGGCAGGACCATGTCTTAGGCCAGGAGAATTTTATACCTGTCTTTATACCTTTGTGGGGAGAAAGAGGAACACTTTTAGCTTGTCCAGACATTTCTTTTGACCAAATATTAGGAACTTGTACTTTCCTAGTTCAATCTCTGGAAATTCATTAGCTCTAAGGGTAATGTAAAAGAGCTTAAAATGGGAGTGGCTTAGTGGTTCAGTCAGTTAAGTTTCCCACTTTGGCTCAGGTCATGATTTTATGGTTAGTGAGTTCAAGCCCTGCATTAGGCTCTGCACTGATATCACAGAGCCCGATGCGGGGCTGGAACCCATGAACCATGAGATCATGACCTGAGCCGAAGTCGGACGCTTAACCAATTGAGCCACCAAGGCACCCCTAAAAAATCTTTTTTTTTTTTTGAAAGCTCAAAATGTGCATATGGAAAGGACAAGCCCAAGAGAAGAATTTACAAATGGAATGAGGGCATGCAGGACTTTCCATCCTCAGGGCTCCTTTAGAGGCTCTGTGATCAACTTGAATCATCCTGGGATCCTTGTTCACAACCTCTGATTTCCTTTTCCTGCTTTCATCTCCAGGGGGAAAAGATTTGTGCAGCTTTTAAAGCTACAGCTATACATCTTCTCTTGAGCATTACTGCTTTTTGTGAACGAGGATTTCCTTTACTTCCATATAAAATTTTTTAGTGCAAAAATTCCCTAGAAGGCCCCCAGCCTCTCAATCAAGTATGTCTCCACCTCCCTGGATAGTCCTGACTAATCAAGTGAGATCTGGTTTGTGAGGATAATAGATCACCATCTTGGCTGGTGAGGACCTGTACTCTCATTTGCTGTCCAAGGAGTCTCTGGGGACATGTGGTTTGGAGTTCCATGGTCTAAGACAGTCACCAGTTACACACTCAGTCATGTCATTAATGGCTTATCCTAAACGGGCAATGAGGCTTGAGCCCACAAAGCTTGGTGCCCTTGGGTATCTGTGTTCTTTTCCATTTTTATGTTTTGGCTATGTCATGGAGTATCAAACTTTCTTGTTGGTAGCTCTGAGACATGAGGTGAAGTCAGGTGGTGTGGAGGGGTCCAGCAGGAAAATGCCATCAAACTGATAGTCTGGAGTCATGCATGGGCACAACCTTGCCAATTGTTCTTCATTGTGGATGGTAAACAACACTGCTCTGAGCTCACCCTCAGTACTCAACCCATGATTAGAAGCTAAAGAATTACCAGCTGGCATTTTGAACATCATCCTCCGAGAAACACACTGCGAGAGCAAGTGACAGATAAATTGTTTGGAATTTATGATTTATCCTTTCCTTTGTAATGGCTGCAAGTGTCATCAAGACTCACAGAAGGCTAGATTTTGTGAAGGAGACTTTTTCAGAATAGCCAGCAACTGAGTATAAATCCTGGTTCTTAGCAGCACAGGTCCTTCCTGATATAGCAAAATCATTCACAAAAGTGACTGATGAAGGAAAGTTAGTAAGCCAGTATGTCTCCTTCAAAGAGAAAGAGAAGTGCCAGATCTCAGGGCTACTAGAAGGCCAAGAGGAAGGCACTGGTGTCTCAAGGCATACTCCTGCAGGACTGTGAGGCTCCTGAGACCTGATCAAATGTGTAGTAACATTTAACAAATCCTTAACTTCTTATATGGCAGAGAAGGAACACTTTATTGCATGTTTGGGCATCCCCTGGGCAAAATTACAGTGAGAGTCACCCAGAAAAGACCCATGTTTGCAGCAAGGGTCACATATCACTCAAACTGTTTTGTTCTGTTTTGGCATTCTTCTACTCCAAAAGTTTCAATTATGTTTTTTTGTTTGCTCATTGTTGAACTTTTCATTTTATTTTTTCACTTTCTTCCTCGTTTTCTTAAATTGTTAACCTGTGTTCATTTGTAGTTTTGTGAGCTGCTTCTGAATGATTATTTTGCTCCTTTTAAAGAGTACCAGAGCAGTTCAGTTTCATTTTGTGTACTCCACCTTTTGGTCCACCTTAGAGACAACCAACTGATGCAGCTAGTCCAACTGATCCAAGGGTCTCTTTGTACCCTCTGGAGATGCATCACTGAGTAGAGAATTTCTGTTAAATAGGTCCAACTCAATACATTCCACCTAATTCAGCTGCATGTTACTTCCACAATCATCCCAAGCCCTTAATGTCCATTTCTTCAGAGTTTTTCTAGACTTCTCTTTATGAACTGGAAAAAGAATGCAGTTATTTTGGCGTGTAGCACAATTCTTCATGGGTTACACTGATTATCTCATGATTTCGGACTTGCTGGTAGTTGAGTCTGCCTCAGGTGAGTTTTGGTATAGAAGCCAACAAGGCTGGTGGGTACTTGTCCGATCAAGATCAGCAGTGTCTTGCAAGGCAGCTATCTCAGGGGAGACCATTACAGGATCCTCAGGAAATCAGAGTTAACCTCCTCAGACAGGGGTTGGAGGGATTCCTCTACTGACAGAGCAGACTCTGCACAATTGTGGAGCTGAATATACCAGCTCAATCAAAAGCTGTCCTCATGTCCCCATACTGATTTTCTGATCCCCATCCCATCTAAGGCAATGTAATTTCATTCACTGATATGTGATGGGAATTCAATGTGTGTTGTATTTTATTCAGGGGCATAGATGAGACTCTGCATGAAGTTTTCAAAAAGCTAAGCTCTGGAAATACAGGATTTACTTAAAGAAACATATAGAAATTTCAGCTCAATTATGGGGTACTTGAGCTGGGAATTTGACCCCCCTGCGTTCATTTGTTTCTTTCTACATTTAAATTAAGTGCAGTTTGAAGCGAGATATTAATTTCATTACATGTGTTTGTCAAAACTGATCTAAAATATTAAATACATGGTTGCCAAGAACCTTGCCTATTATGAATAATTGATTAGAAATACCTAATAGTTAAATGGTGGAGATATAAGGGCATCCTGGGTTTACCTCACCCCTCAAAAATAGCTGTATTGAGGTCAGGTTACTTGGAACACCTAAGAAATAAATCTACAGAGCAGCAGAAGGATCTCTAAAGTTGGAGGGAGACAGCTTGGCTGATACGAGGTGATAGATGTAAATTGGGGGAGAGAAAACAGCAGAGCTGCAGAGGGGAGGGAACCATTTCTGTGGAGAGACAAAAGGGAGAGAAAGAGAGAGGGGTTGAGAAAGTGGGGATTGAATTAGCACAAGAGGAAAACTCCTCTGGACCACGGACTGGGGAACAAGAAGCACTGAGTGTCCCAGTTCTTTTTTGCAAACAGCTTTGGGGCTCAAACCCTGAGGTTGTGGAAGTATGCAACTTTCTCTGGAGTGGAGCCGTGGTATGCACTCCTGTAAAGGAGTGAACTGGCTGTAGAGTGCATAGCATGTTGTAGCAACCTCTGGAGCACACTGGAATACTTTTGGAAGAGGGTTTACTGCCTCCCCAAGGACAAAAGACCCTGCAGGTGACAGCCAAAGGCCTTCATCAGCAGGGTGGAGAGACTCTGCTCTGGAGGAGGGGAGAAGAACCACACCATACTATTCCTTTAAGACTTTGGATTTTGAATCCCAACCATGTGACAGAGAAAATACGTGAATTTTGGTATAAGGCGAGCTGGCTTCCCTCGCTAATCTGAAAGGCCTGCCTGAACAGTAGGGATTGGGATTCCTCAGTCCAAAGACTAGAGATTGGGGTGACACCACTTTCTCCTCAATACCAATATTGTGAGATTTCTGAGAGCAACACAGCAGCCCCCAGTGGAGGCAAAACCCACTTACACCAAACCTTGCCCCTCTTTGCCTAGAAACTGCTTATTTACTGGGACAACACAGCCAACTTCTCCTTCAGACCCACACAGCCACCCCCTCCCCAAGGCATCAACAGAAAACTATTGTTTTTTCCTTTTTATTTCTTTTGTCTTTTTTCTTTTACAATCAGGCTCATAGTTTCTGATTTGTTTTTTGTCATATCCTTTTATCTTCTCTTTTTTTTGATCAGCCTTCTTATTATTTTCTTTTCTATTTTCTTCTGTTATTTTTTCTTTATTTTTTTAACCTTTCTTTTTCCTTGGACTTGGCCTTATACTTTTTTGATTCTCTTTTTATGGGCTAATGCTCCTCCCCCCTTTTGTCCAGAATCATATCAAGAAGCAAATCAAAACACAACTAGTTAAAGGTCCAACACTTCACCGCTGCAAGCAAAGAGGAGCTCTGAAGAGTACCAGTGGAAAGAGCAGCCAAACACAATAGCAAGGTGCACACAGCATACAACAGAAACACTTTCTGGAGTACCAGGCCCAAGACAGTGTATGACCCCTTTTTAATCTAATAGTACTCTCAGGCGCAAGACACATAACAAGTTTTTAAAATACACAAAAGTCAGAAACAGCCCAAATGACAAATGGAGGAATTCTCCCAGAAAGAAAGGTCAAGAAGAAATAGTCAGTGACTTGGTCAAAACAGGTATAAACATATATCGGAAAAAGAATTTAGAACAACGGTCATTAAGACTACTGGCTGAGCTTGCAAAAAGCATAGAAGACAACAGAGAAACAATTGCTGCAGAGATCAAAGACCTAAGAACCATCAGAATGATTTTTAAAATGCTATAACTGAGATTCAAAATAAACTAGCCACAGTGACAGTGAGAATGGAGGAGGAGAAGAGAGAACAGGTGAAATAGAAGATAAAACAATAAAAAATAATTAAGCTGAGAAAGAGGGAAAGGAATTTACTAGATCATGAGGGAAGATGTAGAGAACTAAGTGATTCAATGAAATGAAACAATATCTGTATCATAAGAATCCCAGAAGAAGAGATAGAAAAGGGGCATTAGGTTTATTTGAACAAATTATAGCTAAAAAGCTTCCCTAATCTGGGGAAGGAAACAAGCTTCTATGTCCAAAAGGCACAGAGAAACCCCTTCAAAATAAACAAAAACAGTTCAACACCATGACATATCATAGTGAAACTGGAAAAATACAAAGATAGAGAATTCTGAAAGCAGCTAGGGACAAACAGTCCTTAAACTCCAAGAGTGGACACATGAGGTTAGTAGCAGACCTGCCCACTGAAACTTGGCAGGCCAGAAAGGAGAGGCAGGAAATATTCCTTCTGTTGCATAGGAAAAATATGTAGCCAAGAATCCTTTATCCAGCAAGGTTGTCATTCAGAATAGGAGAGATAAAGACCTTCCCAAACAAAAACTAAAGGAATTCATGACCACGACACCAGCCCTACAAGAAATTATAAGGGGGAATCTCTAAGTGGAGGGGGGAAAAACCATCAAAGATTACAAAGGACCAGAGAACATCACCAGAAACATCAAATCTACAAATAACAAAATGGCACTAAATTCGTATCTTTCAATAAACACTCTGAATGTAAATGGACTAAATGCTCTAGTCAAAGACATAGGGTATCAGAATGGATGGAAATAGAAGAAATGGATACAAAAGAAAGATGAAGTAGTCATATTTATGTCGGACAAACTAGATATTGAAACAAAGACTGTAATAAGAGACAAAGAAGGGCATTATATCATAATTAAGGGGTCTAGCCATCAAGAAGTTCTAACAATTGTAAATATTTATACCTCCAATGTGGAGGACAATACATACATCAATTAATCACAAACATAAACTCATTGATAATAAGACCATAATGGTAGGAGACTTTAATTCCCCATTTATAGCAATGGACAGATCATTTACAGACAAAATCAACAAGGAAATAATGGCTTTGAATGACACACTGGACCTGATGGATTTCACAGATATATTCAGAACATTTCATCCAGAGCAGCAGAATTCTCATTCTTCTCAAGTGCATATGGAACATTCTCCAGAATACATGACATATTGGATCACAAATCAGCCCTCAATAGGAACAAAAAGATTTGAGATCATACCATGCATATTTTCAGAGAAAATCATGAAACTTGAAATCAACAAGAACAAAGTTTGGAAAGCCCTCAAATATATGAAGGTTAAAGAACATCCTACTAAAAATGAATGGGTCAACCAGGAAATTAAAAGAAAAATTAAAAAAAAATACATGGAAGCAAATGAAAATGAAAACATGGCAGTCTAAACCCTTTGAGATACAGCAAAGGCAGTCGTAAGATGAAAGTACAATGCACTTCAGGCCTATCTCAAGAATCAAGAAAGGTCCCCAGTATACAACCTAACCTTACATCTATTTTTTTTTTAATTTTTTTTAATGTTTCTTTTATTTTTGAGACAGAGAGAGACAGAGCATGAATGGGGGAGGGGCAGAGAGAGAGGGAGACACAGAATTGGAAGCAGGCTCCAGGCTCTGAGCCATCAGCCCAGAGCCCGACGCGGGGCTCGAACTCACGGACCGTGAGATCGTGACCCGAGCTGAAGTCGGACGCTCAACCGACTGAGCCACCCAGGCGCCCCCTAACCTTACATCTAAAGGAGCTAGCAAAGGAGCAGCAAATAAATCCCAAAGCCACCAGAAGAAGGGAAATAATAAATATTAGAAATAAATGAAAAAGGAACAAACAAGCAAAACATCACAGTAGAACACATCAGTTAAATTAAAAGCTGTTTTTTTGTAAGAATAAACAAAAGTGATAAACCCACAACCAGACTTATCAAAAAGAAGAGAGTACCCAAATAGATAAAATCACAAATGAAAGAGGAGAGATCACAACCAACACTACAGAAATACAAACTATGATAAAAGAATACTATGAAAAATTATATTCCAACAAAGTGGACAATCAGAAGAAATGGATAAATTACTAGAAATTCATGCACTACCAAAACTGAAACAGAAAGGAAAAGAAAAATTGGAGAGTGCCAATACCAGCAAATAAATTTAATCAGTTATCAAAAATCTCCCAACAAATAAGAGTCCTGGACCAGATGGCTTCCCAGGGGAATTCTACCAGACATTTATTTTTTTTTTCAACGTTTTTTTTTTTTATTTTTGGGACAGAGAGAGACAGAGCATGAACGGGGGAGGGGCAGAGAGAGAGGGAGACACAGAATCGGAAACAGGCTCCAGGCTCCGAGCCATCAACCCAGAGCCTGACGCGGGTCTCGAACTCACGGATCGCGAGATCGTGACCTGGCTGAAGCCGGACACTTAACCGACTGCGCCACCCAGGCGCCCCTCTACCAGACATTTAAAGAAGAGTTAATACTTATTCTCCTCAAACTATTCAAAAAAAAAAAAAAAAGGAATGAAAGTTTCCAAACTCATTCTATGAGACCAGAATTACCTTGATTCCAATACCAATGAATCCACTAAAAAGGATAATTACAGGCCAATATCCCTGATAAACCTGGATGCAAAATTCTCAACAAGATACTAACAAATCAAATTCGACAGTACATCAAAAGAATTATTCACCATGATCAAGTTGGATTTATTCTTGGGCTTTAGGGCTTGTCAATATTCTCAAATCAATCAATGTGTTACACCACATTAATAAATGAGAAGATAAGAGCCATATGTTACTCTCAATAGATGCAGAAAAAGCATTTGACAAAATACAGCATCCTTTCTTGATACAAATTCTCAATAAAGTAGGGATAAAAGGAACATACTTCAACATCAAGGCCATATATGAAAGGCCCACAGCTAATATCCTCAATGGTGAAAAACTGAGAGCTTTCCCCCTCAGGTCAGGAACACAACAGGGATGTCCACTTTCACCAATGTTCTTCAACAGCCATCAGACAATAAAAAGAAGTAAAAGGCATATGGGTTAGTAAGGAAGAAGTCAAAATTTTCACTCTTCACAGATGACATGAGTCCCTACCTGGAAAGTCCAAAAGACTTAAAAAAAAAACCCTGCTAGAACTGATACATGAATTCAGCAAAGTCACAGGATAGAACATCAATGTACACAAATGGGTTGCATTTCTATACACCAATAATGAAGCAGCAGAAAGAGAAATGAAGGAATTGTTCCCATTTACAATTGCACCAAAAACCAGAAGATACCTATGAATAAACCTTACAAAAGAGGCAAAACTATCTGTACATTGAAAACTATAGAAAGCTGATGAAAGAAACGGAAGAAGACACAAAGGAATGGAAAAACACTCCATGCTCATGGATTGGAAGAAAAATATTGTTAAAATGTCTATACTACCCAAAGCAATCTACATATTCAATGCAATTCCTATCAAAATAACACCAGTATTCTTCACAGAATACTGTCGTAAAATTTGTATGGAATGAGAAAGTACCACGAATAGCCAAAGTAATGTTGATAAAGAAAAGTTGGGGGCATCACAATTCTAGACTTTAAGCTGTTTACAAAGCTGTAATTATCAAGACAGTATGCTACTGGCACAAAAACAGACACACAGATCAATGGAACGGAATAGAGAACCCAAAAATGGAACCACAAACATAAGACCAATTAATCTTTAACAGAACACGAAAGGGTATAAAATGGAAAAAAAAAAAACCAAAAAACAAACAAACAAAAAAAACAGTCTCCTCAGCAAATGGTGCCGGGAAAAATGGACAGCGACATGCAGAAGAATAAAACTGGACAACTTTCTTACATCATACACAAGTATGAATTAAAAATGGATGAAAGATCTAAATTTGAGACAGAAAACATCACAATCCTAAAATCCTACTGGAGAAAATAGGCAACAACTTCTTTGACTTGGGCTGCAGCAACTTCTTATTAAACATGTCTCAGGAGGCAAGGGAAACAAAAGTAAAAATGGACTATTGGGACCTCATCAAGATAAAAGTCTCCTGCACAGTGAAGGAAACAATCGACAAAGCTAAAAGGCAACTGATGAAATGGGAGAAGATATTTGCAAATGGTAAATCAGATAAAGTGTTAGTATCCAGAATCTCAAAAGAACTTATCAAACTCAACACCCAAAAAACAAATAATCCAGTGAGGAAATGGGCAAAAGACATGAATAGACACTGTTCCAAAGAAGACATCCACATGGCGAACAGACACATGAAAAATGCTCAACATCACTCATCATCAGGGAAATGCAAATCAAAACCACAATGAGATACCACCTTATAACTGTCAGAATGGCTAAAATTGACCACGCAGGAAACAATTCAGATGTTGACAAGGATGCAGACAAAGGGGAACCCTCTTATACTGTTGGTGTAAATGCAAACTGGTACAACCACTCTGGAAGATACTGTGGAGATTCCTCAAAAAGTTAAAAATAAATCTACCCTTTGACCCAGCAATTGCACTAGTAGGTATTTACTCAAAGGATATAAAGATACAGATTCCAAGGGGCACATACACCTTAATGTTTATAGAAGCACTATCAAAAATAGCCAAATGATGGAAAGATCTCAAATGTCCATCAACTGATGAATGGATAAAGAAGATATATATATATCCAATGGAATATTACTCAGGTAACCAAAAGAATGAAATCTTGCCTTTTGCAACAATGTGGATGAAATTAGAGGTTATTATGCTAAGCGAAATACGTCAGTCAGGGAATGACCAGTATCATATGATTTCACTAATATGTGGAATTTAAGAAACAAAACAGATGAACATATGGGAAAGGAAGGAAAAATAAGATAAAAATATAGAGGAAGGCAAACCATAAGAGACTCTTAAATACAGAAAACAAACTGAGGAATGCTAGAGGGGAAGTGTGGGGGTGGGTTAAATGGGTCATGGGCATTAAGGAGGGCACTTGTTGGGATGAGCATTCGGTGTTATACATAAGTGATAAATCACTAAATTCTACTCCTGAAACCAATAATCATAATTTAATAAAATCACTGGCAATGAAGTGAAAAAAAATTAGTGAAACTCTGCCTGCCCTGCCTCCACCCATTCACCCCCAAGTGGCCTCCCATGGAGCCAGCCCCAGAAGAGTAGTTTCACTACCCAGCTCATATCCTGGGCCAGAGGGCACCCTGAAAAGTCTGGGGCTGCGACCTCAGTAGGCTCCGCACCCTTCACCCTTGGGAGAGTACCTGCCAGTCCAGGAATTGCTTGTCCTGGGCTCCTCTGTGGTGGAGGGCAGTGAAGAGGTGAGTGGCACCTTCGAGGCAGGCAGCCACAAGTCCCAACTCAGGCCCTTGTAGTCAGAGGAAGAGACCAGAACCCTCCCAGCCCTGGGGCAGCAGGAGGTGCAGGGTTAGGGCCCCTCCATGCCTGTTGAAACCCACCTAGCATGCATGTGGCCAGGGTGCTGGGGCAGCTGCCACAGGGGCCTAGGACCCAGAGTGGGGTGGCAAGCAGGCTGAGGACTGGCTGCACAGCCCCAAAGGCTGCTGCACCAAGGCCAGGAAGCCAGACATATCTTGGACTAGCTAGGGCCGAGCCTGGTCCCACTTCTGGGCTGCTGCCATGGCTTCCCCTGAATACCAGTCCCAGACCTCCTGGGACCGGGGCC
Organism: Panthera uncia; assembly: GCF_023721935.1. Taxonomy (NCBI): domain Eukaryota; kingdom Metazoa; phylum Chordata; class Mammalia; order Carnivora; family Felidae; genus Panthera; species Panthera uncia. The sequence continues at coordinate 5,465 of NW_026058019.1, read as the reverse complement.
CCTCCAGGCCACCTCGGCCCCTGCGGAGACTCCCTGCACTGGGCTGCTCTCCTAGGTCCAAGGCCAAGTAGAGTGGATGAAATTTCTTACAGGAATTGATTGATGGACTTATTTCTAACTTTGTGTATGGATCACTTCCTCACGTTTTCTTTACTTCTGTCATTCTGGAAGGATGAAAAGACTTTCCTCAGAGATGGAACAGTTGTGGAGAGGTTACTTAGAAGGGGTAGGACTGAAGTTGGAAGAGACACATGCACGTCTCCTAACCTGGCTCTTATGATCGAAAAGACTGGAGTATTTAAACATTTCTGGTAAAAAATAAAATATACATCAATGAATAATTTAACTCAGTGAAATAGAAGTTCCCACATCTCTTATCAGCTGTCTGTGGTTTCCCTTTAAGACCTATGAGTCTATGTTGCCATGTGCCTTGTATTTTTTGAAATCCTAACTTGCCTTGGTTGTGTATTCTTTGGAATTGTTCTTGATTTTTTCATAGAAATTTATCTAGAATGGGAACTCTTTCCTCCCAGTATGCCAAGGGATTTTCTGAGCAGATTTCCTAATTCTATTTTTTTCAACTGTCAGAACTATTTGCCTGATTTTTTGTTGTTTGTGGTTCTTTCTATAATTAATATTTATCTCATTTTCTACTTTTTAAAATTATAGTGTGTGATTAAATGTGGGATGCTGATGAGGAGTATACATTTATAGATAAATATTACATTCATGAAAGTACCAAACCACTCTGACAACAAATAACTATTTGTTTAATGGTTCTATTAGATAAAATGGAAACTGGTCAACGAGGGAAGGGTATCTTTAATGGTTTTAGAAACTATCCCAACCAAATATGTATTGGATTAAAATTTATTCAGAATTTATTTTTGACAAAGCTAAGTCTTTTGTAAGTCAGTGATATGGATAAGTGTAAAGGTTTTCTGTATTTGGGAAACTGAACCTGGACAAATTTATTTTTGGCATATTGCCTTTAGACAATGAACTGTGTTCAGTAGTTAATGACATAAATGGCATTCTAGAGCAGACAACTCAACAGGTAAAAACCTAAATCTCTCTAGAATCAAGTTAACATAACTAACACCTCACTTATTGTTGTCATCAGAATCACCATTTGCAAAAACAGGATGCAGATTAATATAAAGTTTAAAATGTATGTGATTTCATGTCTCTGTTTTCTTGTCCTCTAGATCAGCATCCTAAAACCTTTTGGAGCAAGGAAGCTTACTTGTGGTAATTTTTTCCAGCTTTACTGAGATTCGACTTACAAATAACATTTTTTAAGTTTAAGGTATGTAATATGATGATTTGATATATGTATATACTGTGAAATGATAACCACAGCAAGGTTACTTAACAAATCCACCACTTTTGTGTGTGTATTTATATTTATATATAAAAACATGTTCTTTATTCATTTATCCATTGATGGGCACTTAGTGTTTTCCACAGTATTTTCCATACTGCTTTTCACAGTGCCTACACAAATTTATATTCCCACCAACAATTCACCTGGGTTCCCTTTTCTCCACATCTTCACCATTTGTTATCTCTCGTCTTGCTAATAATAGCCTTTAGTTAAATTCCTTTAGAGTATAAAGGTTTTTTTTTTTGTTTGTTTATTTTGAGAGTGAGTGCATTCACATTCATGAGCAGAGAGAGAGCAGGCATGCCCGCGCGCGAGAGAATCCCAAGTAGGCTCCACCCTGTCAGCATAGAATCCTGTGCAGAGCTCAATATCACAAACTGTGAGAGCATGACCTGAGCTGAAATCAAGAGCTGGACACTCAACCGACTGAGGCACCCAGGTGCTCCTTTTTATCGTAGTTTAAAAAGATACTGTTCCATTTATTATTTTTCCCTGTGGAGACTATTTGGACACACAGAAACAAAACATTTATGATATTCTATGATAAGTAGAACAGTATAATAAGAGCTGGCTGTAAGCCTGGTTTTCTTGCATAGTTAACACTGGGGCCTGGGGAAATTACTGAACTTCTCTGTGCATTTGTTTCTTCCATTAACAAGGAAGCATAATGATGAGTTCACTGGTTTAAACTTCCTGTATCAGAAAGGGGTACTTTCAAGTCTTGTGGGGATGGGCATGAACCATGATTTTTTAGCTTTGCTGTACATCAGAGCTGCAGTGCTGAAGCCTCTGACTTTGGCTGTTAAGAAGAACAGTGCAGTTCTTGCATGGTTTCTCATGTATTCCTTCTCCCCAATCAATAGACATCCCCCATTCACATGTGTATAATTTTTAAAAAATACTGTACATTTATGATCACCCCTGTTACCTAGCTCTGTGTTCTCAGATGACTCATTAAAACCAGTACCCTGGTGTGTTTCAATACCTCACACTGCAATTATATATCAACAAAATCTCCCTACTGAAAAAGGAAGACCTAAAACCCTTTGAAAATGTCCTTTATAAGACTTGCATGAGACATGGAACTTTCTAAAGTTTAAATACGTAAAGGTGTTGAATGACATATAGAACTGCCTCTAAAACATGTTCTAGTGTGATTAACTCAGAGTGAAAACTGTTCATGCACATGAATGTCTCCTCACACACTGCTCACTGGCTCACACTTGATTAAGAAAAAGAACATTACAAAGGAGACATTGCACACTTGGTACCTGATAAATTGGATAGACTTCCCATTTTATATACATTCTAACAGATAGAATATTTAGGAAACTTCAGGTTACAGACAGGCAAACTATGTTTTTGTATGAAAAATAGAAAAATGTTAAAAATAAAAATATCTTAGTGTTCTATAAAAATTGCACTACAATTTAAATATTTTATTTAATGAATGTTTGCTTCTGCTTTTATACGGTAACTTGGACTTTTCTAAACCATGGTCACACTGAATTAAAGACACTTCTCTAGGCATATTGCTACTTGCCACAGAATTTATTATCTTTAAAGACCTTGGTTTGGAAGAATGATTGGAAAATAGTTTTAAAATACTATTCATCCTATATTGCACTTTTATGCATGAAGCCTTAATATACTGCCATTATTACATGTAATTAATTTTCCATATCTCTTATTAGCTTTTTTAAATGTTTATTTTTTTCTTTTAAAGTTTGTTTTTCTAAGTTTTTTTTTAAATATGAAATTTATTGTCAAATTGGTTTCCATACAACACCCAGTGCTCATCCCAGCATGTGCCCTCCTCAATGCCCATCACCTACTTTCCCCTCCCTCCCACCCCCCCATCAACCCTCAGTTTTTAATTTAAATTTTTTTTTTTGCATTATTCTATGTCCTTACTTTATTTTTTCTTATTTAAATCCAAGTTAGTTGGGGCACCTGGTGGATCAGGCATCCAACTCATGATCTCACAGTTCATGAGTTTGAGCCCCATGTCAGGCTCTATGCTGACAACTCAGAGCCTAGAGCCTGCTTCAGATTATGTGTCTCCCTCTCTCTCTGCCCCTTCCCTGCTCTCTCTCTCTCTCTCTCAAAAACAAATAAACATTAAAAAAATTAAAATCCAAGTTAGTTAACATATACTGTAGTAACGATTTCAGGAGTAGAATTTAGTGATTCATCACTTACATATAACACCCAGTGCTCGTCTCAACAAGGGTCCCCCTTTAATGCCCATGTCTCATTTAGCCCATCCCCTCACCTACTACCCCACCAGCAACCCTCAGTTTGTTCTTTGTGTTTAAGAATCTCTTATGAAGTGCCTAAATGCCCATCAACTGACAAATGGATAAAGAAGATGTGGTTTATATATACAATGGAATACTACTTGGCAATGAAAAAGAATGAAATCCTGCCATTTGCAGCAATGCAGATGGGACTGGAGGGTACTATGCTAAGTGAAATAAGTCAGTCAGAGAAAGATATCATATGTTTTCACTTATATGTGGAATTTGAGAAACTTAACAGAAGACCATGGGGAAAGGGAAGGGGAAAAAATAGTTAACAAACAGAGAGGGAGGGGGGCAAACCATGAGACTCTTAAATACAGAAAACAAACTGAGGGTTGATGGGGAGGGCAGGGTAGAGGGGAAAATGGGTGATGGGCATTGAGAAGGGAACTTGTTGGGATGAGCACTGGGTGTTGTATGTAAGTGACGAGTGATGGGAATCTACCCCCAAAACCAAGGGCGCCCTATATACGCTAATGTTAGCCAACTTGACAATAAATTATATTAAAAAAACCCAAACTCTTATAGTTTGTCTACTTCCCTCTTTTTATCTTATTTTTGCTTCCCTTTCCCTATGTTCATTTGTTTTGTTTCTTAAATTCCACATGAGTGAAATCATACATTTGTCTTTCTCTCACTGACTTATTTCACTTAGCATAATACACTCTAGTTCCATCCACATTGTTGCAAATGGCAAGATTTCATTATTTTTGTTCTCCAAGTAGTATTCCATTGTATGGAATGTCCATCAACTGATGGACATTCGATATCTTGCCATAATTTGGCTCTTTTCACTACTGCTGCTATAAACATTGGGGTATATATGCTCTTTGGCATCCACATTTTTGTATCCTTTGGATAAATATCTAGCACTGCAATTGCTGGATTATAGGGCAGTTCTATTTTTGATTTTTTGAGGATCTTCCATACTGTTTTCCAGAATGGATGCACCAGTTTGCACTCCCACCAGCAGTGCAAAGAGGTCCTCTTTCTCCACATCCTCTCCAACATCTGTTGTCGCCTGAATTGTTCATTTTAGCCATTCCGACAGGTGTGAGGTGTTATCTCGCTATGGTTTTGATTTGTAATGTCCTGATGACAAGTTATGTTGAGCATAATGAGTCTGTTAGCCATGTGGATATCTTCTTTGGAAAAGTGTCTATTCATGTCTTCTTCCCATTTCTCCACTGGATTATTTGTTTTTCGGGTGTTGAGTTTGATGAGTTTTTTTTTTATAGATTTTGAGTACTAACCCTTGATCTGATATGCCATTTGTAAATATCTTCTCCCATTCCATTGGGTGCCTTTTAGTTTTATCAATTGTTTCCTTCGCTGTGCAGAAGTTTTTTATCTTGATGAGGTCCCAATAGTTCATTTTTGCTTTTGTTTTCCTCTCGTCCAGAGACCTGTCAAGTAAGAAGTAGCTGTGATGAGGTCAAAGAGGTTCCTACCTGTTTTTTTTTCTTTAGGATTTTGATGTCTTCCTGTCTTACATTTAGGTCTTTCATCCACTTTGAGTTTATTTTTGTGCATGGTGTAAGAAAGTGGTCCAGTTTCATACTTCTGCATGTCGCTGTCCTGTTTTCCCAACACTATTTGCTGAACAGACTGCCCTTTTCACATTGGATATTCTTTCCTGCTTTGTCAAAGATTAGTTGGTCATACATTTATGGGTCCATTTCTGAGTTCTCTATTCTATTCCATTGATTTGTGTGTCTGTTCTTGTGCCAATATCAAGCTGTCTTGATGATTACAGCTTTGTAATACAGCTTGAA
>NW_026058018.1:0-76049 GCF_023721935.1 Panthera uncia | reverse complement strand
CATGAGGAGACCAGAGCAGAGCACAAGTTCTCGTTGCTTCCGAAGTCCGTCAGCATGCAGGAACCCAGACAGTGCGTGTTTACTCTCCTGGCATCTCAGTCCTTTTCTCTATGAACTAAGGAGAGCCACCAAACCCAGTAAAACTTCGGAGCTGTCTTCTAAACTCTGGGTTTCACTAATAATGGAATATGTGATAGATTTTTCATGTATTCAACTAAAAAAGGAAAGCATTGTGTCTACACCCAAAATGAATTATTCTGGAGAAAGGACTTCTTTCAGTTGCTTCTAAACTTCTTGCTGCATAGATAGTTTCCAGAGACACACAAATACACACACACACACACACACACACACACACAGTCACTTATTTGGACGAGCTTCCTCTCAATTGATCTCATTTTGAATCTCATGCCAACCTTGTGACACAGTAGGCAAGGCAAGCCTGTCTCCATTTTATTAATGTGAGGCAGTTAAGATATTTATTGAAGCTGACCACTGTACCCCCCACTTCCTAATTATGGGCAGGGCAAGTTGAACTCAGTTCTGCTTGCCCGCACTGAATCTGACAGAGTATCTGTGAATGAGACCCCAATGAAGGATGCTTGGTTTAGTAAAATACCTCAAGTTGAGATCAAAATATAGATAATGTTATAAATAATGACAGAACAAGGGAGCCTATATATCAACATTGGAGGACCTTCTTTCTGTCCTTCGGTCAACACTTACTTGCAACATGTTTAGTCATATCGGTTTATATTTGGTGACTTTGGCCCATGTATGGCCTCTTTTAAGTTTTTACATTTTCCGAGATACATATGATTACATCGAGTTGGTGGTAGTAAAAGTACAGTTCCTTCCTCCTACTCTTACGCTGGGTACATCATGGGATAGAAGATGGTGTTTAGGGACCACTCTGGCTGGTACAGCCCCTCTTACTAACAAAGACAGTGACTACAGGTAGTCTCGGCAGGAGATGGTTGGCTGGAGCTATGACAGGCCCTTAGGTGCTTGTGCTATAAAACCAGGCGGTAGCCCCTCCCCCAAGCCTCCCACAGAGTGTGCCCCGTGTCTTGAAAATGGCCTTGCTCTGAGTCTCTTTGGATGGCAAACTGAAGTGCAAATCTGTGTTCTGACTTGTTCCTGTGGCTGTCAGCATGTTTTCCTCTTGTCAGCAGCAATTGACTGGTCAGGCTCACCCCTGTACAGCAATTGTAACAGCTCATTGACAGGCTAGTGACCCAGCTGGACCTGATAATGGAAAACTATTGATTTTTGTAGGCTCCACGAATCTAAAATGAACGACCGATGTAATGTCATCAATTGTCTCGGACTCTGATAACCCAAGGGAAAAAGTTTCAGGGATTGCTTGTATTGCCTGACAATAGTGTTTCAAAATCTCCCTAGGTATATGTAAGGAGAAACCCATTTCCTGTGTGTTTTCCTTAAAGGACCCCAATTAGGCAAGGCTTCAATTCCTAGCCTTGCATGTTAAATAAAGTGGGACTTAGCACTGCCAATCGGCCAAACTGGAACTTGATATACTATTTAGACAAGATACTTGAGGAGAGGCACTTTAGAAAGGAAATGTTCAAAATGTTTATTGTAAAACAAACTCACAGAAAAGAAAAAAAAAAGGTTGGGATTAAACCAAAATATACTGGCTCTCAAAGATCTTTATATATGAAATTAGGATAGAACGATTAGGCTGTCTCTGCTGACCTGAGTTGATTTGTTTGGTAGAAAGAAAGGCTTGAAGACGATGCAGACATGCCTTGGGTGTGTGTTGAGGGAAATCACTATTTCATTTTGTTTTTCAAACCCTTTTCTTAGTTGATTATTTCAAAATACTCAAGCATTGCTCAGTGTATTCTTCAGAAACAAGAGCTGTTTCTTTTTGAGCTAAATTAGCAGTACGTTAGATCTAATTTTTCCCACTAGACAAATCCAGAGAACTCTGTGCTGAGTTATGGATAGAATGTCTGATAATGGTTTCTGCTGAAGGGAACTTCCTTAAAAAAAAAAAAAAAAAAAAAAAGAAGGCAGGTTATTGATCTTGGCTGCCAACTCAATACATTTAGTTCACAATTCACTTGTAGTGAGAACATAATCATCTTATGGAACTGATCAGATTCAGACATTCTTAGAATACGGTTCTGAGAGCTGGTTGAAAATCATACAGCACAGAGGTAACAGGGGTGCTTCCTCAGCCATTTGCTCACAGGGAGCTAGAGAGAGAGCCTCAGTGAGGAGCTGGAAAGAACAGACCCCAGAGGTGACAAGTCCATGTGCAGCAGGGCTCCTATTCACAGGATCCAACAATCTTCACACACTCCTGTAATGGTCCCTTTATGGCCTTTGATCAGCTTCACCCCTTACAACACTACATTCCTGGTTTCCTAGTGCTATCAAAACCAACGTTGCTGTTTGGCTGCCCATTAGTGAAGATACACAAGGATAAGACCTGAAAGAAATTAAGCTAGACCAAAAAAATCCAAAAAACAAAAAGCAAAAACCATCCATTGGCATTTGGACTTTACTAAATATAAAACACTTGGTGCAGAGAACACAAGATTTGCCTGCTTCTGTGACATGTTCTTCCGGCCCAGCCAAGGTATCAGCAGCTAAAACTCAGGGGCTAGGTCTTACATGTTTTGGGGTTCTCCAGAGTGGTTGCCACAAGGCCTTACATGTCACAGACACGATAGTCTTTGAAAAAAACAGCCAAAAAAGCTACTTTTAAGTATAGAAGGACGAAGATAAGCATTTTCCAGTCTGTAATAGATTTTGGAGAAAATCATTGAAATCATGGTACCTGTCCATGTGCCTGTCTTCAGGTTCGTGCCAGTCCGTGAAGAAATTGCACTTGTCTGTGGTGAAAATATGAAGAAGACTAAGTTATGTGATTTTATATAGCAAAATTACATCTTTTAGAAATTCCAAAATTACATCTTTTGGGGGTGTTGAACATTGTTTCTTTTCACAAATAATTATGATTAGAGGTGAAAGATGCTTTTAATTCGTATCCTTACTTGACAAGCCAAGATAAAAAGTGGACAAAACCATTCATTGGTCCCAGTAGCTTAAAAATGACACTTCTGTGGAAGCCAAAAGAATGAGAGATTCTAAATATTCATTATTCATACACCTTATTAAAATTAAAACAATTACAGTTATCTGACTGTCAATAAACAGAAATATTTGTGATTAAGACACACAGCCCTAATTATGATAAGTGGACCACACTGGACTAAAGTCATTTGGGGCTTCTTTTAGGTTTCTCTTCTATTTTTTGTCATTACAAACCAGTTATGGATTTTTAAACCCAAATCTGTGATTCAATTGAAATGCCAAAAAATATCTTATTCATCATAATTTTAACTTCACCATAATCTTTTCTGACAACGTGATTCTTACCTCCAGCTCTATGCAATGTCAGCTCTGTTGCCAGCAGCAGCTGCACAGAAATGATGCCATTTGGAGGAAAAAAAAATAATTTTGTTTTTTAATTTGATTTATAAAGTGCACATTTAAATCCATATTACATGCTTTGCTGTGCTTTGTAACTTGTGCTATAGATTTAAATGTGTTAAGCATCTTCCCTCTAATAACCAATCATAAAATTAATAATAGAAGATTAAAAGCTCTGGGTCCACTATCACCTCTGTTTTAACCTCTCTCTGCTGCTTATCTTTCAGAATGCTTTAGGCTGCAAATAAAAGTTATTTCATAAAGCAGAAGGGCAAAAATCTCATGGCCCCTCCATTTGTGACAATATGGATGGACCGTGAGGCCATCAGGCTAAGTAAAATAAGTCAGAGAAACACAAATACTGTATACTGTCACATGTATGTGGAATCTAAAAACACCAACTTAATACAAATTGAAAGCAGATTGGCAGGTGCCAGAGGTGGGGAGTCAGGAGTGGGAGAAATAGGTGAAAGTGGTCAAAAGGTATAAACTCAGGAGATGTAATGTACAGTTAACAATACTTAATTGTATATTTGAAAGTTGCTGAGAGAGTAAATTTAAAAGTTCTCATCACAAGAAAAAAAATGTTTTGAAATTGTGTGATGGATGTTAACCTAACATACTGGGACAATAATTTTGCAATATAAAAACAAATCATTATGGTGTGTACTTTAAACTACTACAATGTTACATGTCAGTTATGTCTCAATAAAATGGTGAGGGAGGGGAATCTTGTGGTTCCCGTGTTGATTGATTTAGTATCTCAGTAGTATCATCAAGGACCCAGATTTTTTTCTAAATTTGTCTTTAGCCATCTCAGCATGTTGACTTCTCCTAATTTTATGTCCTTCCTTCATGGTGGCAATATGGCCATATACTTCCATGGTCACGTGCAGATAATATTTAGCATCAGAGAAAGGGGACATTCCTCTGTTGTATCCTTTTAAGCCTTGATGAACACCTTCCCAAAAGTCCTTTTGAGTTTACCTCAAGCCTCTTCCAGAGTAATGTCCCAGGCCTACCTCCAAATAATCACTGGCCAGAGGAACATGATTGGATGATTGGATTACCATGATTGGATTATTAAACTAGTCTCTATCCACCCACTGGGAATAGAGAAGGGAACAGCTTCCCCTAAAGGATATCAAACCTGAAAATAAATTACCAGGAAAAAAAGTAAGTTTCTCTTAACAAGGAAGAGAAGAGGACGCATAAACTTAGAAAAACTATTTTGATGACCTTCCCTCTTAGAATCTAGCCACCATGTGAGAAGTTGAAATAGTCTGAGGACATAATACTAAAGGAAGGCTGAACTTGGAGAAATACTGAGGCATTAGAGAAATGAATAAGACTCTTTTGACCTTCCAGGTCTGTTCAAATGGATGTACCCAAGTCAATAATCCAAGACAAAGGAACAGAACTGCTCAACCAAGCCCTGCCCAAACTCTTGACCCAAAGAATCTTCAGATAGAATTGTGGTAATTTTAAGCCTCTAAGATTTAGAGTAGTTTGTTACATAGCAATAGATAACTAGAACACCCCATAAAATGTCTTGAACAGAGACACAATTCAAATGTAAAGGTACTAATAGGTTGAAATTAAAAGATGAGAAAGGATAGGGGCACCTGGGTGGCTCAGTTGGTTAAACGTCCGACTTCAGCTCAGGTCATGATCTCACAGTTGGTAGGTTCAAGCCCTGCATTGGGCTCTGTGCTGACTGCTCAGAGCCTGGAGCCTACTTCAGATTCTGTATCTCCCTCTCTCTCTCTCTCTCTGCCCCTCCCCTGCTCATGCTCTGTCTCTCCCTCTCTCTCTGAAAAGTGAATAAACATTAAAAAAAAATTTTTTTTAAGATGAAAAAGAATATACCATGAAAACAGTAAGCATATGAAAACTGGAATTACTACATTAATATCAGACCAAAATAGACTTTAAGACAAGGAGTGTTGTCAGAGATAATGAGTAATAATTTAAATAATAAAATGGCCAATTAATCAGAAAGACATTGCAATTATGTGTGTATGTATCTAAATCAGTTTCAAAATACATTAAGCAAAAACTACAAAAATAAGGAGAGAAATGGATAATCCAGAATTATAATTAAAGATTTTAGTGCCTCCCAACAACTAAACCCCCGGGTCATTAAGAATATAGAAAAACATAAACATAATTGACATTTATAGCATGCTCTACCAGACAACTGAAGAATACACATTATTTTCAAGGGCACATAAAAGGTTCACCAAGATAGACCATATGCTAGGCCATAAAATATGTCTCAATAAATTTGAATAGACTGCAATCATACAAAATATGTTTTCTGACCACAAAAGAATGAAATTAGAAATCAATGACAATGGAAGAGATTTTGAAAGCCCTCAAATGTTTGGAAGTTAACACACTTCTACTAACCCATGGCCAAAGAAAAAAAAAATCACAAGGAAATTTAGAAAATATTTTGAACTGAATGATAATGAAAGCAAAGGTTTAAAATCAATTACCTAAGTTTCTCCATTAAGAAACTGGGAAAAAGGGAGCCTGAGTGGCTCAGTCAGTTGAGTGTCCCACTCTTGATTTTGGCTCAGGTCATGATCCCAGGGTGGTGGCATCAAGCCCTGCATCAGGCTCCACACTGAGCATGAAGCCTGCTTAAGATTCTCTCTCTCTCTCTCTCTCTCTCTCTCTCTCTCTCAAAATAAATAAATAAATAAATAAATAAAAGAAACTGGGAACAGATGAGCAAAATAAACCCAGGGTAAGTAGTTTTATTTAGGAAATACTAAAGAAAATAATAAGGACAAAAGCAGAAATCCATAAAGGAAAATAAAATAGAGAAAATTAACAAAGTCAACATTTGGCTCTTTGAGAAAATTAATAAAATTGATAAAACTCTAGTTAAGCTGATCAAGAAAAAAAGAAAACACAAATTTAAGATATCAGGAATGAAAGAGGGGATATTACCACAGATCCTATAACTATCAAAAGGATAGTAAGGGAATATTATGAATAACCATTAAGACTTTATATTCAACAACATAAGTGAAATGGACAAATTTCCTTAAAAAAACTTACCAAATTTGATGTGTAATAAAATAGAAAATTTGAATAAACCTGTATCTATCCAAGAAGTTGAACTCATTATTACCACAACAAAAACAATAACAAAACTCCAGGTCTGTTGGTGTCACTGATGAATTCCATCACATCTCAAAAGTAATAAGTAATCTTAAAATAGAGGAGAAAACATTTCCAAATTCCTTTTATGAGACCAATATAACTGATGCCAAAACCTTAAAAGACATTAGAGATAAAATTGCAAACTAGATACATACCCCTTATGAGCATAGATGCAAAACTCATTAACAAAACATTAACAAATTAAATCCAGGAATATATACAAAGGATGCATACCCTCACCAAGCAAAATTTATCCCAGGAATTTGAAGTTAGCCTGTCACTTGAAAATCAATGTAATTCAGCACATTAACAAAATAAATGAGAAAATTTAAACATTTGGATATATACAGAAAAAGCATTTGATGAAATTTAACCCACATTCTTACTAAAAATTTTCTGCAAACTAAGCAACTATGATATTGTGATACAAGAAATAAATGTTTTTGTTTTTACCTATGGTTCTTGGCACAGAACCTGTGCAACACTTGTAGTTTCCTAAATGATAAGAGCTACAAGGGCATCTTTTGTTATACTTAGTTTCTGACCACGTTCTTGAAATAGCTCCAAAGCATAAAGGTAAAATGAGTATATTTTGTTACTTGTAACAAGCTACTTTCAACCACATCTGAGTTTATGTTAACGAGGTGATTTTTGAAAGGTCCTTACATAACCACAGGATGAGGGCTGGTTGCCAGGAAACCACGTGATTAGAGGGCTGGAACTTTCAGTCCCCTACACCTCCCCTACTGCCCCCCCCACCTCCAGGGAGGGAAGAGGGTCTGGAGATTAAATCATTCACCAATGGCCAATGATTCAATCAACCATGCCTACATAATGAAGTCTTTATAAAAATTCTGAAGTATGGGGGATGGGCAGAGGGAGTTGGAATAGGTGTGTGTGTGTGTGTGTGTGTGTGTATGTAGGAGGACTGGACACCCATACAGAATTCACCAGGTTGGTAAACACATGGAGATGCTAAGAGGGTGGTGCACCCAGAGAGAGCATGGAAGCGTTACACCTCTTCCTCCATACCTTTCCTTATGCATCTCTTCCATCTATATTCCTGAGCTGCTCCTTTTATAATAAACTGCTAATCTAGTGAGGGAACTTTTCCTGAGTTATGTGAGCCATTCTAGTGAATGATCAAACCCGAGGAGAGGGTTGAGGGAAGTTCCAATTCATAGCTGGTCAGTCAGATGCACAGATGATAACCTGTACTTGACAATCTGAAGTAGGGGCAGAGAGTAAGTAGTGTCAGAAGTGAGTTAAATTATAGGACCCCCAGCTGGTATCTGATGAATCAGAGATCGTCCTCCCCTTTGTCTTCTACTTGTGCCCCTTCTCTTCCCTTTTCAGGTCACTTTATGTGAAGGCCCCACCACCTCCACTGAATACCTCACTCCAAAGTAAGTAGAGAACTGCTGTAGCAATACTGGGCCCTTCTTTCCCCTAAAAAGGAGATACTGTTTCCTGAGAATAACTTCTATCTTTGAGAACACCAGTCAGCACTCTATACAATTCAGGGGTGAAAAAACTGAAAAATTACGAACACTTCAGAAGTCATTCAGATTAAATATGCCCTTAACAGCATAGATTTTTTTCTCAGCAGGCCTTAAGCCTAACCTTATTCTCAGTCTCCATGGAAAGTCTGGCCTTCACAGTTTTTTTATTTGTTACAATAAAAGGCAAAGATTTCTCTAATATTTCCAACATACAGGTTTCTGAGACCCACAGTCCTTGAAGGTTTCTTTTGTTTTGTTTTTTAAGAGTATTGGCTAATGGGGCATGCGCGGTTGGCTCAGTTGGTGGAGCATGTGACTCTTGATCTCAGGGTTGTGGGTTTGAGCCCCATGTTGGGTGCAGAGATTACATAAAAGTAAAAAAATATATAAAAAAATTTTTAGAAGGTAATTTTTGTATTTTGATTGTTCAGAATTCTATTTTGTTTAAATTTTTATAACAGGCATCTCTCTTATTTAAAAACAAAAAAAATGAATAAAAACTTAATAGAAAAAAAGATAAATGGTCAAAGGAAATGAACAATTTTTCAACGAAAACATGCAAATCGCCATTTACCAAAAATGTTAAATGTATATTTTAACTACTTTTATTTTTATTATTTTTTCCATATTTATTTAAAAATTTTTTAAAAATAAGTTCAAAACAAAAAGCCTGGGCTGTTGACCAAAACTTTGAGGGGTGAGGGGCTGAGAGACGGAAGTCACTCCACTGCAAACAGTTTCTTTAAGTTATGCATAAGTTGCAAACATCTTTGTTTACAAAAAGCAGTTTCTGGTCAATTTATGACCTTTCTGTTTGAAAGTACCAGCCCAACTCTATGTGGCACAGGAGTCCTTTGTCTCTCATCAATGAGCCATTATGTTCATTTGGCAACTTTCACCAAGATTCCCACATCACTGTTAAACACCTATTCTTTCCTTGCAGCTTTTCAAGGTGGTAAAATTGTTTGAGGTTCATAAGAGTGTGTTAGAGGCATGCCTGCATTCACAGGTCAGCAAATTGAATTAGCATGAACTTGAGCCCCATGCAGATGTTGGGCAAACCTAATAAACATTTCCTTCATGAAGGAAAAAAAAAATCATTATTTTCACATTATTTACTATTTGCTTTGTGAAATACCTCCCCAAATAATTGCCAAAATGTTTTTAAACCCAGAGAGAAGCCTTGGAATTTTAAATAAAGTGGTCAAGGAAGGCCTTGCAGAAAAGGTGACATTTGAGTAAACACTTGAAGTGAGAAAGAGAGCCATGTGGGGATGCTGGAAGCATTCAGAACAAAAGGAACAGCAGTGTACAGGCCTGAAATAGGAATGTGACAGATGTGTTCAAAAACCAATGTAGTGGCCAGAATGGCTGGAGTGGAAAAGGATACAGACAGATGTTGGGGATGGAAGATAGAGGCAGATCACATAAAGGGTTATTGTAAATTAGTTTCCCCTGGCATTTGCTTAAAGTAAGATTGGAAGCCACTGGAGGATTTTAAGCAGAAAAATAGTGTGGTATGACTTGTGTTTTAATAGCATTATCTGAATGCTATGTTGAGAATAGGCAGAAAGAGGGCAAGAATAGGGAAAAGTTAGAAGCCCATTCCAATAAACTAGGTGAAAAATAATGGTGGTTTTGATCAGGATAGAAATAGTTAAGAAAGGGCTAGATTCTGGATGAATTTTTTTCCTTTTTTTGAGAGGGAATTTATATACAATGAAATATATCCATGCAGGTGTGCATTTCTATATATTTTGACCAATTTGTGTAACTACCACAAATGATACAGAAATTTCATCATCCAAAAAAAGTTCCCTAGTGACCCTTTGAAATCAAAATGTGCCACCTGACCTCAGGCAACCACCAATCTGCCTTCTTTCACTATACATTAGATATGTCTTTTCCATAGCTTCCTATGCATTAGAACTATACCTTATTTCCTTTTTTGTGTCTGGCTTTTTTTTTCACTCAGCTTGTTTTTGAAGTTTACTTGTGTTTATGCATGTATCACTAGTCCATTCTTTTTTATTGCTGATTAGTATCCCATTGTTTGAATAAACCAGTTTATTCAATACTGTTAATAGCCATTTGTGTTATTTTCAGCTGTAGTTTATAATGCATAAAGCTGCTATACATACTTACATACAAGCCTTTGTGTGGATGTTTTTATTTCTCTTGAATAAATACCCAGGGATGTGACTGTCATTATAAGTATGTCATGGGTCATGGTAAGCATATATCCAGTTTTATAAGAAACGGCCAAAATATTTTCCAGAGTGATTGTATCATTTTACATTCTCACCAACAATGTGTGAGAGTTTTGGTTGCTCCATATCTTGGCCAACATTTATTGCCAGTCTTTAATTTTAGTCATTCTGATGGATATGTAGGAGGCGTGGTTTGGAAACATTTGCCCGACAAATTCTTTGACACTCCTCCCATCAGAAGGTGGAGTCTTATTCCCGTCTCCTTGAATGAGGGCTGGATTTAGTGACTCCCTTTCCATGTCTTATTTTGTAATTTATTTATTGAAATATAGTTCATATACATAAAATTCACCATTTTGAAGTACACAATTTAGTGGATCTTAGTATATTCATAGTAATTCCAGAACATTTCTATCATATCATAAAGAACCTCCATACCTATTAGCAGTCACTCCCATTTCCCCTTCTTCCTTCTGCACACCCCACCCCTCAATTCCCTGGCATCATACAATATTTGGCCTTTTGTGTCTGGTTTCTTTCACTTAGCATAATGTTTTCAAGATACGTCCACATTTCAGCATGTGTTAGTATTTCGTTTGTTCTTATGGGTATCATTTCATTGTACAGATACACCACCTTTTGTTTTTCCATTCATCAATTGATGGATATTTGGGTTGCTTCTTTTTGGTTTTTATGAATAAAGCTCCTATGAAAATTAATGTGCACATTTTCGTGTGAACATGTTTTCACTTCCACATTTTTGAGGGACTGCCCAACTGTTTTCCAAAGTGGCTGTACCATTTTATAATCCCACCAGACATATACAAATGTTCCAGTTTCTCTATATCTTTACCAACACATTTTATAGTCTTTTATTACAGCTATCTTAGTGGGTGTAAAGTGGTATCTCATTGTGGTTTTGGTATGCATTTCCAGACTGATGATGTTGAGCATCTTTTCATGTACTAATTGGCCATTTGTAAATCTTCTTTGGGGAAATGTCTATTCAAATTCTTTGCCTGTTTCTAAATTGGGCTCTTTATTATTGAAGTGTAAGGGATCTTTATACATCCTAGATACTAGATCCTCTGATATATATGACTTGCAACTATTTTCTCCCATTCTGTAGGTTGTCTTTTCACTTTCTTGATAGTGTCCTTTGATGCAAAAGCTTTTAATTGATTGAAGTCTAATTTATGTTTTTTTCTTTCATTGCTTATGTGTCACCTAATCCAAGTTCACAAAGATTTACACCTATGTTTCCAAGATTTTTTTTAATGTTTACTTATTTTTGAGAGAGACAGAGACACAGAGACAGAGTGAGCACGTGCAAGAGCAGGAAAGGGACAGAGACCAAGAATCCGAATGCGGCTCTGAGCTGTCAGCACAGCTGAAACCACAAACTGAGATCATGACCTGAGCAGGAGTCCGATGGTCAACCAACTGAGCCACCCAGGCACCCTTTTCTAAGATTTTTTAAGTTTTAGCTCTGATAAAATTTAGGTTGTTGACCCATTTTGAATTAATTTTTGTATATGAGGTGAAGCAGTGGTCCAAATTCATTCTTTTACATAAGGATAGATAATTGTTCCACCACCATTTGTTGAAAAAGCTATTCTTATCCCACTGAATGGTCTTGGCATGCATGTCAAGGGTGTAAGGTTTTCCAAATGTATAAGATCATGCCATCTGCAAATAGAGATCATTTTACTTCTTTTATTCCCCAATATGAATGCCTTTAATTTTTTTTTCTTCACTAATTGCTCTGGCTAAAATCTCCAGTATAATGTTGAATAGAAGTTTTGAGAACAAGCAAATATCTTTGTTTCTGATCTTAAGGGCAAAACTATCAGTCTTTCACTATTAAGTATGATGTTAGCTGTAGATATTTTATAGATGTCTTTTATTAGGTTGAGGAAGTTCTCTTATATTACTTGTTTGTTGAGTGTTTTTATCATTAAAGGATGTATTTTTTTCAGCTTCACTGAGGTATAATCATCACATAAAAATTGTATGTATTCAAAGTATACAACTTGATGTCTTGAGGTAGATACACATTGTAAAATAATCACAATCAAAACAATTAGCAAATTATCATCCTATCTAGTTGCCATTTGTGTGTGTGTGTGTGTGTGTGTGGTGAGAACATTTAAGATTTACTCTATTAACCAATTTCAGATACACAGTACAGCGTTGTTGACTGCAGTCACCATATTGTACATTAGAATTTTTTTTTTTTAACGTTTATTTATTTTTGAGACAGAGAGAGACAGAGCATGAACAGGGGAGGAGCAGAGAGAGAGGGAGACACAGAATCTGAAACAGGCTCCAGGCTCTGAGCTGTCAGCACAGAGCCTGACGCGGGGCTCGAACTCACGGACCGTGAGATCATGACCTGAGCCGAAGTCGGACGCTTAACCGACGAGCCACCCAGGCGCCCCTACATTAGAATTTATTCATCTTACATAACTGAAACTTTGTACCAACATCTCCCCATTTCCCCCCACTCCTCCCACCATTCTACCCTCTGGCAACCATGCTTCTATGAGCCCAACAGTTTTATATTTCACATAGAAGAGTAAGACCATGCTGTATTTGTCTTTCTGTGTCTGGCTTATTTCACTTGGCATAATGTCCTCCAGTTTCATCTATGTTTTTGCAAATGGCAGGGTTTCTTTCTTTCTTTTTTCTTTTTTTAAGACTTTGTTCTTTTTTTTTTTTTTAACATTTATTTATTTTTGAGACAGACAGAGAGAGAGAGCATGAACAGGGGAGGGTCATAGGAAGAGGGAGACATAGAATCTGAAACAGGCTCCAGGCTCTGAGCTGTCAGCACAGAGCCTGACGCGGGGCTCGAACTCACGGACCGCGAGATCATGACCTGAGCCGAAGTCGGACTCCCAACCAACTGAGCCACCCAGGCGCCCCTCAGACTTTGTTCTTTTTTAAAGTTTATTTTGAGAGAGAGAGAATGCACGAGTTGGGGAGGGGCAGACGGGGGGTGGGGAGGGAGGGAGAGAATAGGGCAATGTGGAGCCTGATGCAGGGTTTGAACTCACAGACTATAAGATCATAACCTGAGCCAAAATCAAGAGTTGCACCCTTAACCGACTGAGCCCTCTAGGCACCCACCCGCCCCTTTTTAAGACTGAATAATATTCCAGTGTGTGTGTGTGTGTGTGTGTGACTATCCAGTTAGTTGAGAGACACATTTCCATATCTTGGCTATTGTGAATGATGCTGCAATAAACATGGAATTGCAGAGATCTTTGAGATACCGATTTCATTTTCTTTGGATATATACCCAGAATATGGGTTGCCATATCATATGGTAGATCTATTTTTAAATTTTTTTTTTCAACATTTTTTATTTATTTTTGGGACAGAGAGAGACAGAGCATGAACGGGGGAGGGGCAGAGAGAGAGGGAGACACAGAATCGGAAACAGGCTCCAGGCTCCGAGCCATCAGCCCAGAGCCTGACGCGGGGCTCGAACTCACGGACCGCGAGATCGTGACCTGGCTGAAGTCGGACGCTTAACCGACTGCGCCACCCAGGCGCCCCTGGTAGATCTATTTTTAATTTTTAAAGGAACCTTCATACTGTTTTTCATAATGGCTATACTAATTTACATTCCCACCAACAGGATACAAGGATTCCCTTTTCTCTACATCCTTGCCAACATTTGTTATCTCGTCTTTTTGATAATAGCCATTCTAATCTCATTAGAGATTAGTGGTTTTGATTTGAATTTCCAGCTGATTAGGGATGTTGAGCACCTTTTCAAGTACCTTTGGGCCATTTATGTTTGTATGTTTTCGTTTGAGAGATGCCTATTCTGGTCCTTTGCCCATTTTTAAAAATAATTTTGTTTTGTTTTTTGTTTCCCATGGAGTTGTAGGAGTTCCTTATTGAACCCTTACTAAACCTTTATCAGATAAATGATTTGCAAATATTTTTTCCCATTCTATAGGCTGCGTTTTCACTCTGTTGATTGTTTCCTTTGCTCTGTAGCATTTTAGTTAGATGCAATCCCACTTGGCTACAAAACACCAAAAACACTGGCAACAAAAGCAAAAATACGTAAGTGGGAAGGTCTCTTCAATAAATGGTGTTGGAAAAACAATATCCATATGTAGAAGAATGGAATTGGACATCTCACACCACATACAAAAATCAACTCAAAATGGATTAAAGACTTAAATGTAAGGCCTGAAACTATAAAACTACTGGAAGATAACATAGGTAAAATGCAAGAAGCACCTTCCTTTCCTGGGAACATAGTGCTTACTTGGCACCCTTGTTGAAGACTAGTTGACCATAAATATGTGGATTTATTTCTGAGCTCTCTATTCTCTTCCAGTGGTCTATGTCTGTTTTTATGCCAATACCAAACTGTTTTGATTACCATTGCTTTGTAATATATATTGAAATCAGGGGGTATGATAGTCCAGCTTTGTAATTCTTGCTTTTTCGGTATCCAGTGAGATGATGTGGGTTTTGTCTTTCATTCTGTTTATGTTTTGTATCATATTTTCTTATTTGTTAAGTTGAGCCATCCTCATATCCCAAAGATAAATCTCACTTGATCATGGTGAATGATCTTTTGATGTGCTATTGAATTCAGTTTGCTATTTTGTTGGGTATTTTTGCATCTATATTCATTAGAGATATTGACCTAAAGTTTTCTTTTCTTGCAGTGTTTTTGTCTGACTTTGGTATCACTGTGATGCTGCCTTAATAAAATGAGTTTGGAAGTGTTCCCTCTTCTTTTTATAAGAGTTTAAGAAGAATTGGTATTTGTTGAATGTTTGTTAGAATTCCCCTTGAAGCCATCTTGGTTTTCTTTTATTGTAGGTTTTTGATTACTGTTTCAGTCTCCATGTTTGTTATTGGTCTATTCAGGCTGTTTTTTTCTTGATCCAGGCTTGTTAGGTTGTATGTTTCTAAGAATTTATCCATTTCTTCTAGGATATCCAACTTATGGACATATAATTGTATGTAATAGTCTCTTTTTACTGTGAAATCCACTGTGATTTCATTTCTGGTTTTACTTGAGTTTCCTCTTTTTCTTAGTCTAACTGAGGGTTAATCTTTTTCCATCCCTTCACTTTCAGCTTATGAGTGTCCTAATGTTGTTTCTTGTAAACAACATATAGTTGGATCTAGGTTTTTGTTTGTTTTTAATCCATTCAGCCACTGTTTTTTGGTTGGGAAATTTAATCCATTCACATTTAAAGTAATTACTGATAGAGGACTTACTTTTGCCATTTTAACTGTTTTGTCTTGTAGTTCTTTTATCCTTCTTTTTCTCCCTTGCTGTCCTTCCCCCCCCCCCCCCCCTTCTTTTTCTGGATTGATAGACTTTCTTTTCCTTTTGTGTAACTCCTAGGGGTATCTTTATTGTTACCATGGGGCTTACATAAAACATATTTATAATAGTCTATTTTAAGCTGTTCCCTTCATTTGCATATAAAAACTCTACACTTCTACCTCTCCTCCCCTCCCCCCCCAACTACATGGTCTTAGTGTCATAATTTATTTATATTATATGGAACGATTTTGGATTTTGCCAAATGCTCTTTCTGCATCAACTGAGATGTTTTTCCCCTTTAGTTTATTAATATGGTGTAATACATAGTTTTCATATTTTGAATCAACTTTCCATTCCTGGGATAAATTCCAATTGGGCAAGTAGTTTGTTGCATATTTTTAACATCATAACAGATTTGGTCTATAGCTTTCCTTTATGATGTCTTTGGCCTTGGTTTCAGGGTAACACTGGACTCATAGAATGAATTATGACATTTTCTCTCCTGTTTTTTGGAAGTTTTGAGGATTGGTGCTAGTTCTTCTTTAAATGTTTGGAAGAATTCTCAGGTACATGGGTGGCTCAGTCAATTAAGTGTCTGACTCTTGATTTAGGCTCAGGTCATGACCTCAGGGTTGTGGGATTGAACCCTGCGTTGGGCTCTGCTCTGTGCTGACAGTGCAGAACCTGCTTGAGAGTCTCTCTCTCCCTCTCTCCACCCCTCCCCTGCTAGCACTCTCTCAAAATAAATAAAATTAAAAACATTTTTTTTCATTTATAAATGTTTGGAAGAATTCACCAGTGAATTCTAGTCCTGGGCTTTTCTGTATTAGGTGGTTTTTGATTACTAATTCAATCTCTTTTCTTGTATTCAGGTTTATTCAAGTGTTCTATTTCTTCTTAAATCAGTTTTGGCTGTTAAGTACTTCTAGGAATTAATCTATTTCATCCAATTATCTAATTTGTTGACATGTAATTGTCCATAGTATCTCCTGATCATCATTTTTACTTATGTAAGGTCAGTAGTAATGTCCTCTCATTTCTGATTTCAGTAGTTTCAGCCTTTTTTTCTTAATCTATTTAGAGTTTTGTCCTTTGTTGATTTTTTGAAAGATCTAACTTTTAGTTATGTTCATTTTCTCTATTGTATTTGTCATCTATTTTATTATCTTCATTATTATGCCTGTTTTGGGTTTGGTTTTCCTTTTTCTAGTTTAGGATAGGTATTGATTTGAGATCTTTCTTCTTTTTAAATGTAGGCATGTACAGCTATCCATTTGCCTCTTTTTAAAAGGCAAAAACTTGGGGTGTGTGGGTGGTTCGGTTGAGCGACTGACTTCGCCTCAGGTCACGATCTCACAGTTTGTGAGTTTGAGCCCTGTGCTGGGCTCTGAGCTGACCGTTCAGAGCCTGGAGACTGCTTCTGATTCTGTGTCTCCCTCCCTCTCTGCCCCTCTCCCACTCATGCTCTGTCTCTGTCTCAGAAATAAAATATTAAAAAAAATAAAAAATAAAAGGCAAAAACTTTATGCCCAATGTGGGGCCTGAACCCATGACCCCAAGATCAAGAGTCACATGTTCTACCGACTGAGCCAGCCAGGTGTGCCTACACACTTACCTTTTACTACTTACCACTTTGGTTGCATCCCATACTTTTTATATTGTGTTCATTTCTGTAGATCTCAAAGTATTTTATAATTTCCTTTACAGTTTTGTGTAAATTGGTTTAGAAATGTGTTTATTTCCACATATTTGTGAATTTCCCAACTTTCCTTCTATTACTGATTTCTATTGAATCTTTCTGATTCATTCTTCTAGCTTAAATCTGTTGAGCCATTCAAGTGGATTTTTATTATGCTCTCCAACTTTAAAATTTCCATTTACTTATAATTTCTATGTATTAATAGTCTCTATTTGTGAGACATCATTCTGATACTTTAGTTCTTTAAATGGGACTTCCTTTGAACATTTTTAATATTGCTGACTTGAGGGGTGTCTGGGTGGCTCAGTTGATTAAGTGTCCTACTCTTGATACTGGCTCAGGTCATCATTTCACAGTTCATGAGATGGAGTCCCGCGTTGGGCTCTGCACTGACAGCATGGAGCCTTCTTGGGATTCTCTCTGTCCATACCCCACTTGGGCACTCTCAAAAATTTTAAATAAACATTAAAAAAAATGGGGTGCCCGGGTGGCCCAGTCAGTTGAGCATCTTAGCAGTCAGCTCAAGTCATGATTTCATGGCTCGTGGGTTCGAGCCCTACACCAGGCTCTGTGCTGACAGCTCGGAGCCTGGGGCCTGCTTCAGATTCTGTGTCTCTCTCCCTCTCTGCCCCTCCCCTGCTTGTGCTCTCCCTCTCAAAAATGAATAAACATTTAAAAAAAAATAGCTGATTTGAGACTTTTGTCTACAAAGTCCAATACCTGGGCTTTTCCTGGACACTTCCTATTGGCTATTTTTTTTTTTTTTTTGAGGAGTCATACTTTGTTTCATAGCATGCACTGTTTTTAGAGAAATGGATATATTATTATGTGGCAAATCTGGGTTTCTTTCTCTCATCTTAGGGTCTGTTATTTAGTGGCTTTTCCGAACTAATCCTGTAAAGCTGTATCCCTTCCTATGTGAAACCACTGCAATTTCTTAGTTGGCTTAGTGATCAGTTAATCGCACAGAGATTTCCTTAAATGCCTGGAACCCACAAAATACTGGCTTTTGCCAAGGGGCTTGATGTGTGGGTTGAGGCATACCTTCAGTACTCAATCAGGCAGTTTACAACTGTGCCTTAGGTTTCACTTTCTGCTTTTATAGAGCCTCAAGGTCAGCCAGAGGGGATAGCTTAGGGCCTTCTCGGGCCTTCCTAAGCATGCACACAGCCCTGTGCATGTGTGTGGCCTTCTAAATGTCCATGTCAAGAACTTTTCAAAGCCTTTATGGACACTGTATTTCTCAGTCTTTTCTTCCAAGCTTTTTCATCAATATACTGTTTGCCCTGTTATCACCCCTTGCAGCAGCAACTAAAATATTTCCCTGTAAATATTTCAACAAACCCCACCTGTGCAGCAGCTGTAGCACTGGAGGAATTCTGAGGTACGAACAGGTAAAGCTTCTATTTGTTTTCCCACAGAGCCACCAGACAGTTAAAGTAATGACAATTCTTTGTGAATGGAGTCCACTCTGCTCCCTGAGGTACCTAGAATGTGGGTCGTTATTTTCAAGGCTACTTGCTAAGCTGCAGAGTAAGGAGAAAAGGTGATGGTTTCCACCCAGCTCTTTCTTGAGACAATTAAACTTGGCGTGAGTGATAAATGGTGAGAGCCACCATTTTGGAAAAATGCCCAGAACATATGGAGAGGCTACATGATGATGTTCAAGGCAACAGCCCAGCTAAAGCTGACAGCTAGTATTAACCACCAGACACATGAATGAATGAGCCTTCTGTAGATTCAACACTGAGCAGCCCTAGTTAACACTAACTGGGAGAAGGAAGAGTGCTTCCCTACCGAGCCCTGCTCAAACTTCAGTTTCAAGGCTAAAAACATTGTTCCTGTTTTATCATTTAATTGTATATATTTAAGATGTACAACTTGGTGTTTTGATATATGTAATGATAGGATACTAGAGTCAAGCAAATTAACATATCCATCTCCTCCTACAGTTACCTGTGTGTGTGTGTTGTGTGTGGTCAGAGCATGTGAAATCTATTTTCTTAGATTTCGTTTTCAATACAGTATTACTAGCTACAGTCATAATGTTGTACATTAGCTTTCCTCATTCATCCTGTAGACTGCAATTTTATATCCTTTAACCAACATCTCCCTATTTTCCCCACGTGGTAACCAGGGGGGCTACTATTCTAGGCTCCACATGTAACTAAGATCATGCAGTATTTTTCTGTGTCTGGCTTATTTCACTTGGTATAACGTCCTCTTCGGGTTCATCTGTGTCGTTGCAAATGGCAGAGTCTCCTTTATAAGGCTGGATGATATATATGTGTGTATATATATATGATATTCCTATATATATATATATGTATATATATATATAAAAAGATCTGTTAGCAAACACAGAAAGCTGGTCTCAAATGACCCAGAAATGATGGATGAGAAGTGGCAGAAATAATACACTGGTGGTTCTGTTCAGAGTCCACATCCCACTTGTGCCCAGGGGTGGGCCAGGGTAAGGATGGCACAGCCAGGCCCCAATGCTTGCTTGCAGACATCCATGGACTGCTTGCTATAGGGTGGTGGAGGACCTGTGGACAGCAACATAGGTCAAAGTTACATCGTGGGTGGGAGACTCCACAGCTGAGAACGTTTTACACAGTCAGTGCAGAAACACTGGCTAGTACTCACCAGCACGTGACTGTTCTTGATCTTTCCTATAGTTAGCGTCCTTCAGATCCTTAAAAATGAAAAACACTGCCTGGTGTTACATTCCTTTGGAGCTAATAGAAAATGCCTTCTTAACTAGCTTATTTTCTTTCCAAAAAAACCCTTGCAAACATCATCCCCAAGCATATAGAGTATTTTGGATTAAAAACCCATAGGTATTTGACGTTAAGGAGTTGACTATAGTGTTTTTAAAAAACTAACTTTTTTTTTTTGGATTATTGTTTCTCTTGTTCTCTGTAACAAGCCATGGGATAATTCAGTGTGCTTTTTAAAATATATTTTACAAATATACCTTGTTTCCAATAGTTTATAGGTCAAACCACACCCATGACCATTTTTGTAGGTCAAAGATGGTTGACTATCAGCAGTTTCACATGGTTCCACTTAATTACATCGTGAATAAGAAGTGATGGTCTCTCCTTAGATATATGGCTTGGTATTTGGTGGAAACACCCAATTTACTTCTGTATTTCTACTTACCTTCTGATGCTTCCCCCTGGTCCACTCCAACTTAATAATTATTAAGATCTCATTTGTCTCTTCCTCACCCCCATGTAACTTATTTCAATTTCTCCCAAACTACAATTTATAAATGACAGATTCAGAAATATCATTCTACCACTATTTTTTTTCCTTCTGAATATGAGAGAATAAAAATGTGATGTTAAGGCAAATGATCAGGAGGCCCTCTGTGTGTTTTTTCATTTCCTGCTTCAGCACAGATTGTGGTGTTGTGCTAGTTTGTCTTAGTGTACTGACGAACGTTTGCTTCCCTCCTCATACTTCTTCCTGTCCTCTTCTAGAACTGTCACTTAGTCAGTGACATGTTATGTCAGCCCTGTCAGAACCAGCCAATGAATCTGATTCATTAGCCAATAGCAATGCAGAATAACTGTGCTAACTCTCAGCAATTAAGATGATTGGGGTCACACTGTCATTAACTGTTACTGTCAGGGAAAAATTCACTGAAGAAGTATATCTTGGGAATGACCTTAGATGTGTGGCAGGCACATACAGTTCACTGACTTATTCATGTGTTTGTCAACTGTGATTGAATTATTGTTTATATTAAACAATTATCGAAAAAAAAAAAAAAAAAGAAATACAACCAAACCAACCAACCTAGCAACAACAAAAATTTTATTAGGGCCATGGTGATGACCTATTTGAGCTTAAATTCTCTCCCAGTGATGACAGAAAATAAGAATTTCATATAGTTTAAATACGTGCAAGCATTTCTAACCCCTGCCCAATTTAAGTCAAATACTAATGGACTGGTCTTAATTCATCTTGACAGACTCCATAATGGCTCACCACAGAAAGCACCTATCACCTACTTATTGAATAAATACATATTAATTATTGGCAGAGGCTCTAAGACTGGACAGTGACATTTCATGTTACCAATAATGTTACTCAGTATTATGTAATGGGAAGGACATACATGTGAAAGTTCACTGAAAATAGCAATATAGGTGTTATCCTAAATGTTATCAACAGTTTAGAATGAATATTAACCATGGCATGATTGGAATGACTGTGTCCTAAGAATCCATTTGCTTTCTCTCTGAAAGTTCAGAAGGGTTTTTGCCAAGTGGTTTTGTCTTTTAAATACAAAGAGCAGGAATTCATAAGTAAATGAATTACTCGGTCAGGAACACGAGGCATCTGGGAATTCTGGCACAGGGGAGGGCAATGCCATTACAATTTTACAATTCTTATTTTCACAGAGAGACAAAAGGGATGAGACACATGTATCTTGGGTTTACAAAACTATGTGTAGGTCAGAGAATGAAGAAAGGAGGAGGGGGCACCTGGGTAGCACAGTTGGTTGAAGCCTCCAATTCTTGAATTTGGCTTGGGTCATGATCTCACCATTCCTGAGTTCAAGCCCTCCACTGGGCTCTGCGCTGACACCATGGACCCTGCTTGAGATTCTCTCTCACTCTCCTCTCCCCACCCCTCCCCTATGCTCTCTCACTCTCTCAAAATAAACATTAAAAAAAAAAAAATTGAGACACTTAAAAAAAGAAAAAAGGAGGAGATGACCATAAACTGATAGGTTAATGTAATAGTTCTACTGTTTCCAAAAATAAGCAAATAAATTCTTGAACTGCTATGCAATGTGTTTCCAGCCAGGCTCATGTTGAATGATAATTACTGTTTCTCAGTGTGTTATCAGTCTTTTTAACACCAAAAATACTAAAATCCAAAATAAAACATGCCTCCCAAACTATTTTTCTATTCTGAAGGTTGTGCTTACTGCTCCTAAGAATTGGTTCTGTTGACCTATAAACATTTCATTTGCTGTTTATAGCAATTAGAACTGCTAAAAAGAGCAGTATCATAGGGGAGTCTTATGTTAAATAATAAAGTCTTTAGTAGGATTTAAAAATCACAGCTCTCGGGGCACCTGGGCAGCTCAGTCGGTTAAGCATCTGACTTCGGCTCAGGTCGTGATCTCACGGTCCGTGGGTTCGAGCCCTGCATCGGGCTCTGTGCTAACAGCTCAGAGCCTGGAGCCTGTTTCAGATTCTGTGTCTCCCTCTCTCTCTGCCCCTCCCCTGCTCATGCTGTGTCTCCCTTTCTCACAAAAGTAAATAAAAATTAAAAAAAAAAAAAATCACAGCTCTCAGATGGAGAAGCCACGTGTTTGTAAGGTATGCTTTCAGACCATTTGCCAGAAGGTGGAAGCGAGAAGTTGTACTTCATGATGACAATGCTGATTGCCACTGAATGACACAGAGTGAGATTTTTGAACTTTGGTGTTTTACGTATACCTGATGTAGGACCACTCATGTGCAGGAATAACGAGAGGCAACCTCTTCCCAACTCTGTTTTCACTGATGTCATTTTAGTAGCTTGCAGTTGGCCGTGGTGGGGGCATTTGTATCACAGAAATTGGCCAATGCTACAAATCAGATACCTGCTTACCACCTCTGCTTCCAATCCTCCACCCCCCAAAACCACACACTCCTTGCCCGGAAAACCAGGAATTAAACATTAGCACACCACTGCATCGGACTAAATCTTCTTGAACGCATTATTCTTACACTGAATCTATGGTTTCACAGGTACAAGAGAACGTGGCTTTTAACAGGTTGTTTGGATGAAGTCTAAAAATTCTAATCTAAAATACCACTAATATCTTTCTGTATCTATACCAGGATACATAGATAGTTCAATCTCAGTCAGGCATCCTAGTTCTCAGAATTCCAGTTCCCTGGGATCTAATCTCTCAGTGTAACATACCTGGCATTCATCTAATGCCCTAGGGTTCTCAGAGACTCTAAGACAGCTTGAATCTTCTGGAAGTCAAAGGCTGTACAATGAAAAATACTGATGGTGTGATAAAAAATATTCCACTGATGCCAAATGTTTGTTTGAAAATTTTCTCCAGGAAAAGGCTGTTCCAGAAACTGTATACATAGATCATAGATGCCAATGAGAATCAGACTCAATTCAAAATTATGTCAACTGACAAAGCTAAAAATGAAGACTTCTTTGCTTTCCAAAAGCAGTCAGAACATTTCCAGAGAGTTTAATTAGCTAAATGCTGTCATTATGTTGATCTATACATGTCTCTCTCTCTCTCTCTCGTTTTTGTGGTTATGTGTTTTCATGCTTCTCTCTTGCATTACTTGGTGTTTGGGCTGATTACTCTCCAGCTCAAAGACGTTCTAATTGTTGTGTAATTATTCACATCTCTTACTGTAGGGCTACCTATGTATGTCACAGACAGACTGTAAGTGTTTTGAGTGACAGTAATGACTTTTTAAAAGACTTCCATAGAATGAAATTCACTCAGTAATGCACTTCAATTTACAATATTCTTCCTCATTCTTTGCCTAAATCCTTCACACCAAAGCTTATGCCCATTTCTTATTGTTTGGAACTCAGGGGAGAAAGAGAACAGCTGGTCATCATCTTCCATATAATGGCCCTTAATATTCAGGTGGGCCATACACTCGAGGCAGAAGCTTAGGGCCTGGTACTAAACTGGATGAATAGGTTCAGTTCTTAAAATATGTTAAAACTGCCATTGCCTAGCTTATTGCTCTCATTTTTAAATTAGTTTATAACTTAAGATTTCTTCCCCCATACTAATTTCAGCAATTTGCCAGGTTCGCAAGTCCACGTGACTGGACATCTGACAACGTCAGCATTATGATGCTCTCTTTCAGTCTTCATTCATTTCACTACCCTTCATGATAGGGACTCCACTATCATTTGACTCCATAATAATTTGGGTCAATTCGTGAAACATGAGAAAATCCCCTCAGTGCTGTAGCCCTGAAGAAGTCCAGCTTAACTAGGCTTTCCCCAGAATTTCATGGTATTTACTTTATTAGTCACACGCTCCATTTCCACTTTACTTTCTAATTAACAGTTCACATGATATTGGCATTAGCATTAACATTTCCTTCTCATATCACTTTGAACTTTCAAAAAGTTTTTACTTAAGTTCCAGTTAGTTAATAGACAGTGTAATATTAGTTTCAGGTGTACAATATAATGATTCAACACTTCCATACGACTTTTTGCTTCTCATTTAAAAGACTATTTTCCTTCCTATTTGAGTTTGCTGTGTTTAGGGAATGATGTTTCTACTTCTTTTTGCTTCTATTAATCACAGCTCAGTTCTTGCATAAGGTTTCCTCATATTATTGCAACAAAGCATTATAGTGTTATATAACTTGGAAGAAAAATGGTCATTTTAGTTTTATTCCTATTTCCACATACTGCCCCTTCTTTAGCATTTATCTTTACCAGAAAGGGCACCAGAGACTAACAAAAAGTCTTCAGTATTAACTTGGGATCTGTAGGTTTGGGGTGCCATTTACATAATAGAGAATCCTTTCCTCCCAATAGCCAATAAAATATTTAACACTCTGAGGAATGCCAAAGATATACTTAAAAAGAAAAAAAAATACTGTCCATTTAGGCAAATCATACTGTTCCTTCTAAAGGAAAATAATTCTCAAGTAATATAAAATACAAGCAGTGCAGTAGACTCTATCTTAGAGACAGGAAATACTGGATGTGATTGCCTTTATTCTGGAATAGGTCTGAAATCACAGTTTAAGGTATAAACTAAAAAAAAATCAGAACCTCAGAGAAATTTCTCTTAAGTAGAGCTCCTCTGGCACAATTCCCTGAAGGCTGTTCACAGAGAACACAAACTCTAACTTTTGGAACTCTGCTCAAATTCTTGTGTTTGTAAGGTCAGATCATCTAGTCACAAACAGTTCACTTTTTTACTTCTAAATTCATAACGAATTTTTAAATTTAAAGCACATCTAATTTGCTTCTCAATTTAAGCTGAAATTTACAGTATTTCTTGAAACTGTGGCTGTGACAAAGAAAACATGATCAGTAGATGGTTACAGGCCTCCCCAGAAGACTGTTGTTTTAATAATTTCCTCAACATAGTTTATAGAATATAAAATTAGGGTCATATCCAGCCTTTGTTATGAGAAGAGGATGTGCTCATGTTTAAGCAAATTTGGTGCATCCCACTGGGTTATGTGTCATTCAGTGAGATGTGCTCCCTGAGTCAAGGGCCAGATGGCGGATGCAGAAGTCTTTTGCTAGAATACATCTCTATAGAGGATAATGTCGCATTGGACTTGGTGACCAGGCTAACACTGAATGCAACTCAGTCACGGTATTTAAATCACATTAAGACTCTCTTTTATTTATGGCTCTCCTTGCGATTTTGTCTGGCTTTGTGTCTAATTGTTAGCCTTCATGTGGCAGTATGATGTGCTAACAGTTTTGCCTTTTCTTTGCCAGAATGAACTGTTCAATCCTTTCTGAGGTACAGTGGGTCTGGGAAAAAATTTTGTTCCATAAACCAATTATAACTAGGCATAAACTTAATTATAAAAGGACACCTCGCTCTATATACTGTTTTTCATATTCTCGATACTGCTCAGGCATTAGTGTAGATACTTGCTGTCATAATTACAGAATTTTAGAGGTAGAAGGGCAAGAGATCATATAGTCTACTTCTATTGATAGAGAAACTAAAACTAATATGAATTCAGAGTCTTATGTTTGGCTAAAGTAGGGAACAACCCAGACCTAAAAATCAAGTTACGATACTTGGTTTAGTATTCTTTCCACTATTCTCAACTTCCTTCCCCTAACAGCCACTAAACTTCAAAATGCCTTTCTCATTGTCATCCTCCTTCTCCTCCTT
The DNA here is from genome assembly GCF_023721935.1 of Panthera uncia. Lineage (NCBI taxonomy): Eukaryota > Metazoa > Chordata > Mammalia > Carnivora > Felidae > Panthera > Panthera uncia. Next base: position 49,786 of record NW_026058018.1, on the reverse strand, counting down.
TCACCATCATCAATTGAACACAGTGGGAAATACTACCCTTTTTTTTTTTTTTTTTTTTAAAGCCATGGAAACAGATCTTCTATCTCATAGTTTTCTTCTTTCTTATGGTCGGGGAAAAAGTTGTATTTATTCAGTAAAAGAAAAAGCCAACTATCAGTTGGGTGTCTCTGACAGTGTAGTATCAGAGAAAGCAGTTGTGTGAAAACTGGTGGCAAAGGCACAGAAACAGAATGACTCTTGAATCAGAAGTCCTCTTCCTTCCTGAAGGAGTTTCAACATGCTTTTTTCCCAGAATACCTCCGTAAGTCCATATAAGGAAGCAAAGATTTTTTGGTTTTGTTTTCGTTTTTTTTCCTGGTTGGCTCTTTAAGCATACCCACTGGGTTTGGACTGAAACTGCTCTAAGCTGAAATCTCCTAATACTTCCTAGTGCTAGTTCTACTCTCTGATCTCCACTTTCAGAAATCAGACTCTCTAGCCTGTTCTGTCTTGTCAGACCTATCATCTTTTTCTCTACAGCTGCTGCTCAGTACCTAATCCCTCTGGAGTATTACATGGTATAAATACGATTTTGTCCTCATGCACACTATTGGCATTAACCTGAAGGACTTGCTATAAGGATTAGTATTCACGTTGAACATGCTTTTGTAAAAGGCCCTTTCCAGCAATAGAAAAGTGGCAACATCCAACACAGGTACAATTGGGGAGATAGCAATTCAGTTAAACATTTAGTATCACAGTAAAACCTTGGGTTTTTAGACTGTAACATTATACTCTTGGTCTTCATAATCCTAGTAATATTGCTCTTCTTTAAACCATTTATATGAAAATAGTTTATTTACTAAAAGTAATTAGACCAAAGCCCTGAGGCAGACAGATGTCTAGAAAAAGAGATCATGTCACCCAAAAGCTATATATAGGACTTAAAACTCTTAAGTCAAATCTCTGCCAACTTATATGCATTTTTAGAACTGAAGAGATAAACGGTTCAGATATTATTATTAAAGGGCCAATAGAGTTTGTTCATTAAGCTTCAGCTGGTTTGGCAAGACTATTCAGCTTTATGCTTTCTGGGAAATAAAACTTCCACAGTAAAAAGTAATCACTTGGGAAATGTTTAGAACTTCATTTTGCCACGGTCGTTTGTAGGTCGATTCTTTTTTTATTCTCTTCTAGTGATTTCACATCAACATCAGTTCCCTTCAACAGATTAGACCTTTCACTGTGAATAAAATTTTAACATTTTTGCAAATTGAATATAATTAAAACATGGTTACAGAGAGGCAGAATTATATACACTATACATACTATATATAATGGGTATGGGGACGGTTGGGATGGGCAACAACATGGCTGGGAAAAGCTTGCCTGTTCTTTAGAGTGGGAATTTTAAACTATTTCTAACATGAGGATAACTTTCAAAAAGGAACCAAAAAACCAACCAAACGAAAATCAAATAAGAAACAAATCCTCTTTTGGATGGTGGCTGACTCCACAACCTTCCTTCCAGAAAAGGAAAAGCCAATCATAGAAACCCTTTCTCCTTGCCAGCAATTGTTTAGGAAGGGGCATGTGACCTCTGCCAATGAGAAAGGCATTCTAGAGTGATTCTGATGTTTCCCTCTTCTTAAAACTGATTTTGATGATTTACTTTCTAAAATTTTCTAAGTCAGTAGTTATTTAAAAAAATATACTAAATGTTTAACTGAATTGCTCTCTCCCCAAAGACGATTTAAGAAAGAATTGACAAATTAATAATGTATCATAGGAAGTTCTTTGAGTAAGAAGTTCTCTGGGAATATTAGATTAGGGTCTAGAGAAAACAACTCCAATTGACGAATTTAAAATCATGTCATTAGGTTTTTTTCCCCTCCTCTTTGACAAATAGTGCAAAGTCCCTAATTTTTTTTTTTTTTGGATTAAAATCTGCCACCACATATTCCAAAGCAGCAACTGAAAAGGGGGCAATTCAGACAAAGAAATCTTGTTTATTACTAATCTGATGCAGCTCAGGTATTCTTTTTTTTTTCCCCCCCTGAACTAGAGATCAGGATCAGAAAAGTCTCTCCTTTAACTCCTTTTCCCCATCTGGTTCCTGTTTGGCATACTATGAGCATGAGCTTCTACCAGAGAGGCAGCCTTAAGCCTCTTACCGATGAATTTACAGGAGAGGCAAGAGAGAAATGCAAAGCACAAGGAAACCAAAAAAGGCTAAAGTCAAAATGTTGCAAGAGAGAGTCCTTTGCCTAAAAGTAATCACTTTGAACCTTCTGGTTACATGAAAACTCCACATTATTATATCGTGGCTTTGCAGCCAGAACTTACTACAATACTGCTCAGGAGGAATGAGGATTGGGGTAGGATACACTCATTCTTGGAAACTGGAGTGTGCTGCTAATGTGTCTGAGAACTGAGATTTAGAACATAATTTGCTTTGCTTTGGTCTAGTTGAGAGCACAGGCTCTGATGACAGACTGCCTGGATTTTAATTCCAGGATCACTATTTGTCAGCAAGTAGTTGGGAAACTAAGTTCTTCATGCCTTTTTCTCATTGTAAAAAGTGGTATTTTTTTTTTTTTTTTTTTACCTCATTGGACTGCTATGAGAATAAAACAAGATTAATATATGTAAAATATCTGGAACAATGCCTGGCACACAGCAAGTGCGTAATAAATGTTATTTATTGTTATCATTGTTATAATATATGGCTCTGACAGGAATTTTGCTTTAAAAAGGAAAAAAGGAAATGGGTGGTAGCTGGAGCCAGCTCTCCAGCCACCACCATTTCTTTCAAAAAAAAAAAAAAATTTTTTTTTTAATGTTTATTTATTTTTGTGAGAGAGACAGAGCGCAAGCACGGGAGGGGCAGAGAGAGAGGGAGACACAGAATCCGAAGCAGGCTCCAGGTTCTGAGTTGTCAGCACAGAGCCTGACGCAGAGCTCGAACCCACGAACTGTGAGATCATGACCTGAGCTGAAGCTGGACGCTCAACTGACTGAGCCACCTAGGCGCCCCAGCCTCCACCATTTCTAATGGAGGCCAAAAGTTTTTATTTTAAACAATTTGTTTAATATGGGAGAAAAAAACGTTTAAGTGTGGAGAGCTGGTTTAGCTGGGGTTGAGACTTTTGTCAAGAGAGTACACAAAATGAGAGAGAGAGAGACAAAGGATGAGTGACTACAACAGGGTGATCCTGATGAAGGGCTGATGAATATAATTTTGATAAGGGAGTAAGGAAGAACAGGGAGTGGTGGGAGGCGGAGTCAATAAAAAATGATAAAAGATCAATGGATTGTAGGCCCTGGTGGGGTTGAAGAATCACTGAAATCAGGGAGAGTAAAATTGGAATGACCATAAATGGTAATTCAGAGAATATGAATACTAAAACCGAGAAAAAAAAGATAGGCCTATAATTATGGATACAGACAAGGTTTAGGACATGATCATCAGAGAGCCTGAAATACAGTGAAGGATAAATCTACTAGAAAAATCTTATGATCTGGTATGCCTTCCAATGGCATAGAGGCCCTATATGACCCAGCTCTGTTTTCAGACTTTATCTCCTCCTTTGTCCCTGGCTTTTCTCCAGCCATAATGGCCTTTTTGCGGTTCTTCAGCACACCAAGCATGCTCTGCTTCAGTCTTTGCACTTGTTCCCTCAGCCCATTACACTTTCCCTAAGATAATTATATAACTAGCTCCCTCACCTTCTTGGGCAATTTTTTCTAATGTCATTTTCTCATGGACACTGAAATCTTCAAGATTTAGAACATGGGTAGTGTTGCAAAGACAGACGAGGAGCTAAAAACCTTCAAGGCTGTGGCATCCTGGGGAACTGTCAGTTAACTGCAACAAGGATGCGGAGTGAAATGTTGGACAGTCTGAGCTTCAAAGCAGAGGATTTTAGAGAGGAGAGAGGGAGGAATCCAGAAGTAGCAATGAAGAACAAATGAGATCAGACCTTTCTTTTCTCTGAGAAGTTAAATAAAAATGTATGTAGTTTATTAAAGATACTGGCAGATCTTACATAAAGTGAGCCCTAACTGCATCTATTTACTGCTAACTGCACAAGCTGCATTTGGCATGTGTTTTTAGGCAATTCAGAGGATCATCAAGAAAATGGGTCATGAGAATAAAATAACATTTACTGCTGTGCCGGTATTACTATTTAGAACCCTTTGATTTTAGCTGCAATTATGTGAGGAATTGACTTCCTTTTAAAAACTGTGTGGGCCCAAAACCACATAGCGGACTGCATACCCTTGTGGAGTTCCTGATCATCAGTTCAAACAGCCACGTTAGCGTTAGTCTTAAGGACATTTGCCTCCTGAAATACAGCAGAAAATACAGCAGTAGCAGATGTCTAACAGAGAAAATGGACTTTTACAGTTATATATAAGAGAACATAAGTTTCTTCCATCTTTTTAGTGAATGGCCTTAAGTCCTTATTATATTGCCCTTCTGGGTGAGAAGAGGTCTCATGAGCTATGATCTATAATATTTAGACCTCTCAAAGGGCTTGAATATACTATATAAAAGGAGAGCAGGTATCTCGGGAAACCACATTCACATAATATTTTTCACCTTTGGTAAGTAACATTTTGGTTCTGAAATGGCACCAAAATACACATTTCAAATCAGCAGCTTCATCACTTTCAGGAAAGAGAAATGAGCAACAATAAATGTCACCTTCTAAAAACAAATAAAAAATTAAAAGCAGAATATAAAATTTAAATCATAGGGTAAAAAATTTACTCATTTTAATCATATATTGGGGCCCCTGGATGACTCTTGATCTCGGGGTTGTGGGTCCATGCCTCACATTGGGTGTACAGATTACTTAAAAAAAAAAAAAATCCATGTTTCAGATTAATTTCTAAAAAAAATAAAATACTTTCATTTCTTATCTATTCCTAATGCATCTCCATAAAATATATATCTAGTGACAGCAGTGAGTAGAAAGCATTGTTCTGATATTCTAAAAGGACTGATTTATAAGTTATATTCAGAAAAAAAATTTTGAGGATTTGGGGCAGCTAAAAAGAACACTGTTTTGAACATAACTACAACGTCCTATAACATGATTTCAGAAGGGCTTAAGGAAATAACATACCACTCCAATTACATGAACTTTTCTCCTATTAATCAAAAAAGGGCTTTCATGTAAATATGTCTTATAGACTGTGCAACATACTGAAGTTCCCAATGACTAAGAAATCATTGGAGAAGTGATTTGGGTTACATATTCACAATAATATATGGATTAGCTTCTGAAGTTTTGATCAAGATGTCGATTGAACATATATTTCAGGATCCTCCAGTTTTTAGGAAAATGATAAAAAAAAATGTAAAAGTCTTTAATAGTGTTGGGAAAGAAGAGAGTATATTTTGATTAATCAGAAATTATGAGTAATCCCCGAAAACACAGATGATAAATGGAATCTGACTGAAAGGGGAAACCTTAACCCAAACTATGCATGGGAAGATAGATGGCTACTAATGGTGGAAAGGGCCAAGAGTTAAGGTGTTTTCAGTTTAGCCAGGGCAGAGGCATGGTACTGTTCTACAATACCAAAAAAGAAACTAAGTCTACACATCTAGAAGCCTTGATGTTGGTTGTACTCTTTCCCTGTGATAACCAGAAATAGGTTGAATTCATAGAACACTGCAGAAGGCTAACAAGGAATTTGAAATTTAAGATGAACAAGCAAGAATCACCAAATATTTGAGGGAAACTAACACCATGAAAGAAAGGCATCAAGCTCAACAAATAAAAACTAATCCCTGACAAAACAATTAATAGAGCAAAAAGAAGACTTAAACCAAAATACCAACCCCTGAAACAACTCATCAGGTAGGCTGATTAGCAGAATGAACATAGTTTTAGAGTCAGTTAGTGTATTGGAAGAGTGAACTGAAAATACAGAAGACAAAAGAGATAAAAAGTGTAAAAGGAAAAAAATAAGACACATGGAAGACAGATTTAGGAGTTCTAAGTTCCACAAGGATACAGCAAAAAGAATTAAAACAAATAAGCAAAGAAATAATAAAAATAAAAATAAATGTCCCAGGACAGAAAATTGACACAAATCCTCAAATGAGAGGGTCCATAAAGTGCTACGCAGGATGAATCAAAAATAAAGACATATCTTGGTAAATAAGTATAAAAGGATAAATAGTAAAATTTCCAAATACAGCGGGAAAAAAAAGATTGAAACAGGGATTAGATCAGACTGGGACCAGACTATCCATGATATTGGATGTAAGAGGGCAATGGAATAGTATTCTCAAAAGTCTATGAAAACTGTAGAGCAGATCAACAAAACCAAGAGTTGGTTTTTTGAAAAAATAAACAAAATTGACAAACCTCTAGCCAGGCTTCTCAAAGAGTCTATGAAAATTCTATCCCTAATCAAACTGGAAATAAATATATCTTCGGATATGTAGACTTGGAGAACTTACCACCTGTAAGCCCTTTCTGAAAAGAGTTCCTTGAGGATATATTCCAGCAAAAGATAAATAATTCCAAGAGGAAGACATGCATATATAAAACCACAGGTGACAAAGAAACTAATACATATTCAAGGGTTAAAATTAAAAGTACTGATTAAAAAAGGATACTAAGGTAGAACTGGTAAATCCATGGAGGTAAAATGCAGATTGGAGATTGACCAGGATTACAGATGGGGGCACTGGGGAGCAAGCAACTGTTTACTGTGTACAGGGTTTCCTTTTGGGGTAATGAAAATATTTTGGAACTAAGGAGAGATGATTGTTATACAACACCGTGAATACACTAAACTGTTTACTTCAAAATAGTTGTTTTTAGAGGCACCTGGGTGGCTGAGTCGGTTAAGTATCTGACTTGATTTTGGCTCAGGTCATGATCTCACAGTTCGTGGGTTTGGGCCCTGCATGGGGCTCTGTGCTGACGGTGCAGAGCCTGCTTGGGATTTTCTCTCTTTCTCTTTCCCTCTGCCTCTCTTCCACTTGTGCTCCCTCTCTCACTCTCTCAAAAATAAACATTAAAAAAATAGAACAAAATCGTTAATTTTACCTCAATTAAAAATTTTCCATGAAAAAAGTAACAAGTCTACTTTGGAAGTGAAACAATTACATATAAGTGTTTTACTTTGGTACACCGTGCTTTATGTATTCTTCACACAGACTATAAAAAGATGTGTACTGAAGAATAGAGATTTAATATAATTAATCAAATTTAATAAATATGGAAGCCAAATTTCAGGGGATCGAAAAAAATAGGCTGCTGAATGGGAAATAAAACATGCCAAGGTTCTTGTGGTATTGGAGGGAAGAGACGCAGATACTGATGATAGTAGATGCTAATTAAAAATTAAGTTAATAATTGTTACAAGTTTTCAGGGTGAGGAAATTATGGGAATAGGTGTGATTTTTTAAAAGTTATGCATGTATGTATGTATGTATGTATGTATGTGTTTATTGGGGGGGTGGGGAGCAGAGAGAGTAGGAGAGAATCCCAAGCAGACTCCTTGTCAGCACAGAGCCTCATGTGGGGCTGGAACCCACGAACTGTGAGATCATGATCTGAGCCGAAACCAAGACTTGGACGCTTAACCAACTGAGCCACCTAGGTGCCCCAAGGAACAGGTGTGACTTTAACAAATTCCTTTCCTCTACTTTCAATACGACTAAGCTTTTAGCTTTTTATAAGCCAAATGACTGCTGAGACTTAGAGGTAACTGGTGTAAATATAAGTGAGGCATGGGGCTCTCTTAGGGTCCTGAGAGAAAAGGGAACTGATATGGAACTTTCTTTTCCAGGTGGTGAAGCTCAGGGGTGAGGACGAGAGGGTGGTGGATCCTAGAAGGAACTTGACAATCAGAGATATCTGGCCCCAACGTAAGCATATTACATCTTTTTTAAGCCCCAAAGGAACGAAATGGGTAGACTGAATCCTCCCTGCCCTACACACTGAGAGATTACAGAGGCCTGAGAAATATCAGGGATGTCCTTCAGGTACCTCAGCAAGGGACTGTCACTTCACTTTTCACTACTTGGAAGACTATTAACATGTAGGATATCCCGATATCTCAACAAACAGATCTGAATCCAACGAGCTGAAAAAGAAAAATAACTCCTTTAAGGCATTTCAGCAACTAGAGAGGAAATCAGCAAAATAATTAAATACATACTCAGTAAAACAGAAATACTAGAGAAGATGAAAACATGAATGAAAATAAATCATATCATTTGAGATTCAACTGCAGTGCACACACACACATTTCTGAAAGCTTAGTAACATTTCTGAAACAAAATTTTATTTTATTATTGAAATAAAGTTTTCAATGAATTGAAAAGGAGGTTGGTCACTGTAAGTGCAAGCAATATTTCAAAGTACAAAGGAAACACATAAATGGAAATCATGAGGGAGAAGATTTGAAAAATAGGTCAAGGAAATACAAAATGCAGATAATAGGAATTCTGAAAGGAGGAAAAAAAAATGGAAAAGATAAAACTATTCAACAGAGAATAGTAAAAAATTTTTACCTGAGTTATAGAAAGCCTAAATTCTGCTATGTTCCAGGTTGTACCAATGAGAAAAGCACAAATTTGGGTATACTTGGCAAGTTCCTGAACTCTAAGGATAAAGAGACAATCTTATAAACAGAAAGATCAAGTTACTTAAAAGGAAAAAACTCAGACTGGCAATGAAATAGCTGGTCTATGCACCCTGAGACAAATAGCACCTACCACCCTGAAAGGAGAGGACTGTCTTCGAGGATCCTTTGCTCAGTAAACTTATTATTCACCTTTCAGAGCAAAAGTAAAAAAACAAACTAGAAAAGAGACCTCAAGATGGAATAAGAGAAACAGAAACACTGGTTAGCCATGTGAAATTAAATATAAATGGATGAGGATAGAGTCCTCAGTGTTGTGAAAATAGAGAATTTTCTGAAACAGAAGAGAAACGTAGTAAAATCACTCTAAAGATCTTACAGTAAAGAAAGCTAAGTACAGTTTATTCTAAAGAGGGACAGGGAATTTTCCTCTGCCAGTTACCAGAACCTAGCCTTAAAAAAGACACCCTCCCCACCCCCCCCCCCGCCCTCAGACAAAAAGTTAAACAGAACAGAGATTCCAGACGCAGATCGCAGAATACCTGAAATTTGATATATGACAAAAGTAGTGTTCAGTTCTGTTGGACAAAGTATAGAATAATAAATTGGTGTTGGTATAACTGGCTATCCACTCTGGAAGAAGAGAGACACAGACTCCTACACTATAACATAAGCAAAAACAAATTTCAAGTGGATTAAAGATTTAATTAAATTGAAGTCTTAGTCCATTCCACAAAAAAATACCGCAGACTGGGTAGCTTATAAACTAACATTTATTGTTCATGGATCTGGAGGCTAGAAGTCCAAGATCAGGATGCCAACCAACATGGTCAGATTGGAGTGGGGGGCCCTCTCACACGTCACAGATATTTCACGCTGTGGAAGGGGCTAGAGATCTTTTTGCAAAAGCACTAATCCTGTTCACGAGGGCTCCATCCTCATGACCTAATCAGCCCCAAAGGTCTCACCTACTCATACCATCGCCATCGGACGTTAGGATTTCAAAGTAAGAATTTGGTGGCAGGGGAAAGGAGGGGTACACAAAATAGAGACCATAGCAAAGACTTAATTTGAAAAAAATATATATTCCAAGAAAATCTAGAAAACTACCTGTATTAAAGGAAAGTGAGATTTTTCTTTGTCCTATATGACCTCAATACAAATATATATGTATAAAAAAATGAACAAAGTGGGGCGCCTGGGTAGCTTGGGCAGGTAAGCCTCTCCTCTTGATTTTGGTTCAGGTCATCTCACAGTGGTGAGAATGAGCCCCAAGTTGGGCTTTGAGCTGGCAGCACAGAACGTGTTTGGGATTCTCTCTCTTCCTCTCTCTCTGCCCCTTCTGGGCTTATGTGTTCTCTTTCTCTCAAAATAAGTAAGTAAACTTAAAAAAATTAACAAAGAAAACTCAATTCAATAAAAGATAGGAAAGGAAAAGAAACATCAAGAAAGCACAATACATAGAAAGCGTAAGATAATATGGCAAGAATAAGTATAAATATATACATAAGCACAAAAATATGAATGGTTATATTCACCTATTCATATCAAACTAGGTGTATTAGATAAGAAAATCCAGCTATATGTCATTGACGAGAGGAAAATCTAAAATAAAATGACATTAGAAAGGAGGGGGAAAATGCCTATCAGGTAAATAACAGAAATTAAAAATAGGGCTTTTTTCGTGCTTCTATTGAATCCAAGTAGATTCAGTAGTAATCGTGAACCTTCATATACTTAAGAACAAAGACTGGAAACACAGAAAGCAAAAACTGAGGGTGAAGAGAAACAGGCACTGTGGCAACCATACTGGGATGCTAACATATCTTTCAGAGAATATGAAAGGTGAAGTACATATGAGTAAGATATAACTTAAATAGCATCATTTAAATCCTGAATATATATTTATATATGTAATTTATGTACATAGCATGTTTAATATATGATTTATATCACAAATATATCTATAAAATTCTGTACCCCAAAACTCGGATTACACATTGTTTTTTCACACTTGAGACATTGCCAACAAGTAACCATGTATCTCAGGCCACACAAAATTTCAACAAATTCCCAAAAGGTAGAAATTGGCTAAAAAGGAAATCAAAGTTGAAATGTAAGGTAATAAACAACGATAGCTCTATATATCTAAATCCATGGGAAATGGTCAAATCTGATATAAATGTAAAAACGTGTAGTCTTACATGTAGTTATTAGAAAAACAAAAGGCTGAAAATAAGCCTTAAGTTGTGGAAGGTAGAAAAATAGAGTTGATGAAAAAAATACCAAGTGCAAGTTCCTGAAAAGACTAACAAAAACATAAAACCTTCAGTAAGTTTAAGGAAAAAAGCTAATACAAGCTTGAAGTAAACATGAGTAATGTGAGGAAACAATAACTTGAAGGGAATAGTATGTACAAATTTTTCCAAAATTTTAGAAAATCTAGGAGAAACACGTACTCTTGTAAGAGAATAAACTAAAATTGGTTCAGAGAGGGGGAAAAAAATCTAACAACCTACGATTATAAAATAAATAGTGAAAGTAGTCAAAAGATGTGTCTTTCCAAGGCAACAGGCTCCTGAGTTTATGGATATGAGGACTACCAAATCTTTAAGAAAGCAAAATTGTCCATCCATGTTATGAAAACTCTTTCAGAGCATAGGTAAATTTAAACTTCTCAAATCATTTTATGAGGTTAACATAATTTGGATACCAAATCCAGAGAGATATAGAAGAAAAGTCCATGATCACTAATAGGCATACATGAAAAAATTCTTTAATGAAATAAAAGCAAATTAAGTTCATAGTATGAAGAATCCATCAAGACTAAGGAAAAATTTAAGGATGGTTCAATGTTTAAAAGTCTATTAATATTTTTTTATTAACATCAACAGATTAAATGAGAAAAAGCACATTCAAATCTCAACAGAGGCTGGAGAAATGTGCTAATATTGAGAGTCTATTTTTTATTTAAAAGAAAATAAAGGGGCACCTGGGTGGCTCAGTTGGTAAAGCGTCCAACTTCGGCTCAGGTCATGATTTCACAGTTCATGAATTCGAGCCCAGCGTGGAACTCTGTGCTGACAGCTCAGAGCCTGGAGCTTGCTTTGGATTCTGTGTCTCCCTCTTTCTCTGCCCCTCCCCCGCTCATGCTATCTCTCTCAAAAAAAAAAAAAAAGTTGAAAAAAAATTTTTAAAGAAAATGAAAAACCCTTATCCAATAAGAAACAAACTCTTTTTAATTCAATAAACTGTGTCTACAAGTAACTCCCAGCAAATTATATTTAATGATGAAACAAAAGTTTCCATTATATGATCAGGAGCAGGAGAGGAATGCAAGCTATCACCATTAATATTCAATACTGTACTGGAGATTCTTGATAATATAAGAACACAAGAAAAAGACTAGGAATAAGTATTGGAAGGCAAGAGACAAATATCACAATTTGCAGAGGATATGACTGGCTACATAAATTTCAAAAAATTAACCAAAAAAAGTATTAAAATAAGAGAGTTCAGCAATGTGACAGGATATAAATGACTGCTACACAGAGAATCTGTAATTTCCCTTTATATCAGTAACGTTCAACTAAAAATTTTGGGAAAAATCTGTTCACAACAGCAGCAAAACTAAAATACAGAGAAATAAATTTTAAATGTGCAATTCTTCATAAAGAAAACTGTAAGACTTTCCTGTAAGACATGAAGATAAATGGAAAAACATACCATATCCCTAAAAGAGAAGACTCATATTTCCCATTTTCCACAATTTATAAATTTAGTGCAGTTCTAAAAGCAAGATCTGAGTTCAAAGAGATTTTGACAAAGTAATCCTAAAATATATCAGGAAGAGCAAAACACAAGAATACCATATGATTTCTCTCCTATGTGGAATTTAAGAAACAAAACAAATGAGGAAAGGGAAAAATAGAGAGAGGCAAACCAAGAAACAGACTTTTAACTATAGAGAACAAACTGATGGTTACCAAAGAGAAGGTGGGGGGCGGGGGAGGATGGGTTAAGTAGGTGGTGGGGATTAAGGAAGCACTCTGAGTGCTATATGGAAGTGTTGAATCACTCTACTGTACATCTGAACCTAATATTACACTGTATGTTAACTAACTAGAATTTAAATAAAAACTAAAAAAAAAAAAAAGAATAACCACAATTTATTTTTAAGAAGAAAAACAAGAGGAACATATCCCATAAGGTATTTAAATAAGCTCTAAAATAATAGCTTATTCACTTAATCATTCAGTGAATATTGACTAGATGCATACTATAGTACAGAACTCTTATAGGAAAATAGAACTGAAAAACATATAAAATCCCCTCTCTCGAAAACTTACGTAAGGACTTTGGATTCTGATAATGGTGGACTACATAATCTCAATAATTTCTCTCACTGTGGTCAACTAAAAAGGTTGGGTTAATAAAAACAAAAACATCATATAAGCAGCAAAGAAATAACAAGATAGTAAAGAATTATCTGGTGAAACTCTTAAGAGAAGACAAGAAACCTTATGGGGTCGCCCTGTAATAAAACCTTTTACTTTTGCAGAGGACCCAGCATATCTGGAAGAAATAGCTATGAAACTAAGTTGCAATTTCAATGGTCGCAGGGAACTTGTACAAAAAAAATTACATTCACAGGGTAAAATATGAACTAGGGGTGTATGAACCTTCCCATGATGTAGCTTTTATAGCCTGATTTGGGTCATCTGGTAGACCAGGAAAATATAAATCTTGAATTTGGAATTACAGTGTTCTAAACTGGTAGAACCCCTACTCATCTGGCAGAAGTAAATACTATGATACTATGATACCCTACTCTCTGGCAGAGAAAGATACTATGATACTATCCTAGGCTTCAAAATAGTTCTATTAACAGCTTCCAAATATAATATCTAGCATATTGTTAGACATCTAGGCATGTAAGAAAACAAGGTACCATGAACAAGATGCAGGGAAAACATCAGTAAGCTCAGACACGTAATTATTTGGAATTATCAGAAGAATATATAAATAACTATACAGACCATATTCAAAGAAATAACAGCCACATAGGCTACTAGAAACAATAAAAAGTATATCCAAAAAAAGAACCAATGTAAATTCTAGATCTGAAAAATATTACAACCAAAATTAAGACTTCAGTAAATGGGATTTAGTATACTGTAGCTTAGAAAATTAGTAAACTGGAAGACGGGTCAAAAGAAATTATTTGAAATGTAGCAAACACCAACAGAGAAAACAGAAGAAATGTTAAAAAACCTAGAGGACACAGTGAGAAGGATTTAAAATACATTTGGTTGGGAGTTACAAAGGAAAGAGAGAATGAGGCAGAAGAAACAGCTGGGAGACAACAGCTAGGAAATTTCCAAAAGCCCATCAGAGATCCCAAACTTGACAATAATAAAAAAGAAATTCCCATCTAGAAATATGATAGTAAAACTTTAGAAAACTAGAGATAAAATTAAATATGTTAAAAAGGAGCCAGAACTACAGAACAGCTTATTTTAAAAGGAGCAACAGCTAAACTTGCAAGAATAATGAGATGAAACGGTGGCTTGGGACCCCTAAATAGCTTCAGGATGGGTACTGGTCACCAGAAAACCCAAAGCATGATTAAAGGATTGGAACTTTCAGCACCCCTTCTGACCCTGACCCCACCCTGGTCCCACCAACTCCTCCAGGGATGGGGAAAAGAGCTGGAGACTGAGCTAATCATCAGCATCCAATGATTAAAACAACCATACCTATGTAATGAAACTTCTATAATAACTTCTAAGCAATGGAGTTCAAAAAGCCTCCAGGTTGGTGAACACATCAAGATGTTGGGAGGCTGGTGCACTCAGAGAGGACATGGAAGTTCCATGCCACCCTCTTCCATGCATACCTTGCCCTATGCATCCCTTTCCATTTGTCTGTTTCTGAGTTACGTCCTTTAAAATGAACTGGCAAAGTCAAGTATTTTCCTGAGTTCTATAAGGCTCTTGTAGCAAATCACTGAACTTGAACAGGGTGTTGCAGGAACCCCAATTTATAGCCAGATTGTGAGAAGTACAAGTGAGCTGATACTTGTGACTGGCATCTGAAGTGTGGGTGTTGTGGGACTGAGCCTAAGGAGTCTGATGCTAACTCTAGGTAGTTAATGCTAGAATTGCATTAAATTCTTGGATACCCAGTTGATGTCTCAAGAATCAGAGAACTGGTTGTTGGTACTAGAAAATGCTCCAGATCTAATATTCAAAGGTTAGTCTACACAATGCACCACTCAAATTTAAAATTGAGAAAACATGGGGTGCCTGTGTGGTTCACTCAGTTAAGGGTCTGACTTGATTTCGGCTCAGGTCATGATTTCACTTTTGGGCCCACGTGGGGCTCTGTGCTGACAGCAGGAGTCTGCTCGGGATTCTCTCTCTCACAAAATAAGTAAATAAATAAGGAAATAAACATTTGAAAAAATTTGGAAAACAGGATACGTTATATAATACAATCACAAGCTCACTGAAACAGTAAGAGAAAGAAATATAACAAGCTGTAAAAGTAAATGTCTTTGAGTGATTATACCAAGGTTATTTCCCCTTTTTACTGTTGCATTTTCATAATATTTCTAAAATGAGCATATATTACGCTTTCTTAGTGAGGGAAAAAAAAAATCAAAGCTATTGTTTAGACTAATATGTTTTAACTGTATAGTTCCTGGGAGGTTATATGTATGTCCATAAGAAAAGTCTATCTATTAAATCACTACTGATGGGGCATCTGGGCGGCTTAGTTGGTTGAGTGTCTGACTTTGGCTAAGGTCATGATCTCGCAGTTTATGAGTTCGAGCCCCACACTGGGCTCGCTGCTGTCAGCGCAGAGCCGGCTTCAGATCCTCTGTCCCCCTCTCTCTGCCCCTCCCCCACTTGTACTCTCAAAAATAAATAACACATTTAATAAATAAGTAAATTATTACTGAAAAACTATCATCTCCTTAACCCATAATTAAATATGTGAAATCCAAAATAGAGATATTAGCTACACCATGGTTCTAATATATTCTAAAGAAGCATAGTAGAAAGTACTACTTTTAGAGAAGTTAACTTTTTTGTCTTGATGCTGTTAAATAAATAAACACTTTTAACCAGATTTTTAAAAAAAGAAAGTAAAGCTCTAATACTAAAGAAGCTCAAATATTTTAGGCAACAACAACAACAAAAAGAGTTAAAAGAAAATAGGCAATACTCAATACTGAATCAGGCTATATTATGATACCATAATTTGAGACAATATGAATTTTTTTTCTAGTAGAAGCCGAATGAAAATTATGTCTTAATTTCCTAGTTGTCAAATAATGGATAAACTTGGCTTCCTAAAGAATTTTTCAAATTTTGAAACCCAAATATCTTTACCATGAAAAATATTTTTTGTTTAATTTACTTTTTAGGAATCCCTATAGTTTACTGTTTTTAATTTGAATTACTCTACTTAGATTGAATTCTATGTACATTAAGAAAAAGAAATATTTATTTTAAATATAGCTTAACATAAAAATTATAATCCAGGTTTGCTTATAAAATTTGTGGTCAAACTACTTGTATTCTTACATCTTGACAGTTTGCTTAATAAGATAAAATCAGAGAACTATAAAAATGAGAGCTGAAAGGGACTCAACTCTAGTGATGCTAGTCTTCCCTTGAGGAATCCTCATTTTTTTAAATTTGTGAATTCTGCAGGCTATGTAATATGTCTTCCAATTTAAAAAATATACTCATTTATAACTATCAATGAAACATGCTCAGTAAGAGCTGTCTCGCAGTAAGAGACAACTGGTATACACAGACTTGGTATATTTTGAGTCAGAAGTAAAGGAATCTGAAATTTTAGCTAGCCTCATCTTTACAGAGAAATACACAGTTTCTATCAGGGATTTCAAAAAACAAAAATAACTTGAAAGTACTTTAGTACCTCAGAGATAAGGAGACCCTTGGTTGAAAATGTTCCACCTAATCCCACTTCCTAATTTCACATATAAGGTATGTGAATAAAGTAGCCTGCTCAGTATAAACAATTTAAACAACATAAAACACAACCTCAAGTGGACTATTTCCACCAGTGATAAAAGTAAGAAATGCTTCACAATATAGACGTTATAATTTTCTTTAAGTCTTTTTTTATTTAGAGATTTTTCTGGTAAGGAGATATACCATAGGAAAGCAATTCACTGGCAGTGAGGTATGTATATACTCTACCAAAATACTCCTTATTTTAACTGTTTTTAACTTTATTTACATACGAAGAAAATTATCAATGCATATCCTTGTTTCAACTATAGTATTAGCCATACTACATGAAATAAAATGAAATGGTGCTTGCATACAAAAACTGTTATTTGTAAAGGAATCTGATTGCAGGTTAAAAGAACTAATTTGTTTTTGGAAAGAGTTTAAAAGAATCACAATTTATCATGACCAAGACATCTGCACCATATTTTCCATTCCTCACAGCACATTTATTTCAGTAATTCCGTTATGTCGGTTCTTAGCATGAGCATAGTGTTACACGATTTTCGTACATATAGTCACATCCAAAACAAGTTCTAAAATTTAAATTGTAAACATTCTCATTATATGTAGAAATATTTCAATTGGTGTATTAAGTTTTGCTAACTGATCAAATTTGGAATATAAATGAGAAAGCCTATTCTAAATTGTGTAGTGAGCATTGTTCATTAATTACATTTCTACAATGTTAAATAAAGTAAGAGGCAAACCTGTCCTGTAAGCATGTCAAAATTTAAGTAAAACATTAAAAAGAAACAAATCTGTTAACAAAAGGGATGTCTTGCAATAAAGAACATTAGATTTTTTAAATCTATTATGATACAAAAATGTAAAGGGTAAATAGCATCTTTGTTGACAAAGTAGGAGGTAGCATGGATGCACCACTTTATTGTCTGAGAAATGCAACTGGAGTAAAGGATATTTCCTTACCACAAATAATTTCCAGGACTATGTACATATTTCTTTTAGAAATACTTGTTTAAACAAATCTCCCTCCACTTTTTAGTATAAAAAAAACCGTTCCATGTGATTTTAAAAAAACACTTACACATCTAGATAGAATAGTACTCTGCCCTATTTGAGTGAACAGTCTCAAACTATGAAGTACATGATATTTAATGCCCTAAGTTGAGTAAATTTAGTTTAGCGGTTCCTGGTATTATACAAAACACTAAATACATACAAACAAAATATAATATCTTATTTTTCAATGCAAGTCTTGTGGGGAATAAACAGAACTTTGATTCTGGTAACACTGCAGAAAATGTAATTTTCCAGTAAGTCTGTCTTTAAGTTATTCATGTGCAACAGTTTATTAATGACTGCTTACATGTACTGATCTTTCATCGAGTGAACACCATTAACTGACAAAACTTAGTAAACCTTAAAAACACAGCTTCCGTCCTATATAAAATATATAGACTACTTACTGTTTGAAGTACTCAGTTTGCTCTGATGTCACTGTAATTCACTTTTCCCCATATTCCTGCTTTAGTATTTATAAACGGATAATTTAACATGGCTTTAAAAAAAAAAGACAAAGAATTTCAAATGTACATCCAATTTAAATTTGCTATTTAAAAGGTTTCCTTGTTCTATGAAGCTGCTTCTGCCATTAGTAGAGAAAATGAAGTTTCTGTAATGGAGGCAGGCTTTTTAAGTAGTGACGTGACTTCCACCATGCCAGCTCCAGTCCGTGGAAGATTAGCGTTTACAATGTGTCGTTGTAAGTGCTTAATCCAGTCTTCCTGAACAGACAATGGTCCACGAAAGACTAGGCCACAAAACCTATAGAAGAAGTTGATAACAGTTCTCTTAACATGACCAATTCCCTTTATTTAAAACCAAGTCACATAAAATCCATACACATAAGAGGTAGAGTTTACCATAGCCTAGAGATGCTACCATATACGGGAGCACTTGACAACAGTTTTTAAATACATACAAAGTCAAAATGATTTAATACAATATAAAACTGCCAATTCATAGGTTTAACAGCTATATTACCTCTAGTAATATTTGTAGAGGTGGGAACATTACTATTAAATTAAATTAACTAAAAGGTCTTAATGCCTATACATCTCAATACATTTAAAACAACTATAATTCCAAAATGTACCACTGTTTTCAAAAGACCCTTCCCCAATTCAGAACTCCTTAAACTGCATGAGGATGAGTATAGAAGGAGGTGGGAATGAGTTTGTATAGCTATACTTAGTTAGAAGTATGAGTGGAGAGAAAACGCATTCCCAAGAAGCAGAAACTCAAGACAATTAAGGAAAAAAAAAAAAATCAAACCAAATCAAATTAAACCCAACAAAGCAAATAAATACCACAACAAAAAAAAGCTACTTTCATAAATCAACAGTATCAGAGACTCTGAGATAAATATAAAAAATTTATTCATCAGTTGTTGAAATATAGTGTATTATGAGAAATACAGTGTATTTAAGCCTGTCTCCAAAAGTTCATTTAGAACTTGATTGTTGAGAATGCACCTTCTGCCACAAATTAAAAATCCCAAATAAGTCAGCTAATATGTCTCAAAGCAAGTCTGAAGAAACCGAGCAGACTTGGCAAAATAGGCATATACCTGCATCGGAGAATGTAAACCTCGTCAGCACCATGAGGTAACGTTAGCATTTTCTTCTTACTTCCAGATCTTGACCTTGATTTCTTTTGCTTACAATCTAAGGCTAAAAAAGGGAAGAGAAAGACTTAACGTTTCTTATATATTCCAAAACATAAATACATACTTCTAGAGAGGTCAAGACCATCTAAATCAAGTTAGAAAAAGTCTACATTCTTTTGTGTACCCTGAAGCATGCACTAACTTGCAGTGGGGTCTTTAATTACAGTGATATTACCTGCATACATTCTTCTTGTACTACTTTTTCAAATAATGCTTTATCATACCAAACTAGAACTGAGAAAATGTAACTAAACTTAAAATTACTGAATTGGTCAATTATTACAATAGTAATCTTTCCTCTTATGGCCATAAGTCCATTATTTTAATATCTCATTAATCTTCCTTATTTTCAGGAAAATTATAATCTTTTACTTAAGATAATGATATTAAATTTCCATTTGATTACTATTCCATTAAGTAGGTCTCACATGCTTTGAAAACCTAGTAAAAGATCATCACCAACAAATAAAAAGCTCAATGAGAAATCAATTTTAGGGCAAATACACTTTGAATTCTATTAATAGCAAATAGCTCTTAAAATTATATGCTGGCCCTATACACGAAAGGGCAAAAAAAGCTCAACTCTCAAATTTTAACTCAACCTGTATTGTATGTACAATAATACATGTTTAATTTTACTAAGAAATATAAATCCAGATTATCTCACAAAAGTTTACAAATGGACCAGAAATGTAATGCTAACTATTCTTCACATTTTTTTCAATTTACATTATCTCCTATCTATATTTTTAAAACGTGACTAAAATGGGAAAAAAGATTTTTATATTAAAGTCGATCAAAATTGTAGTGCTGTCTTAAAAATTTTTTCAATTACTTGACTTCTCCTTCAATCACTTATTCTATAAAATCTAACTTAATAAGGGAAAAAAAGGTATTTTTTATAGGGGGAATAGACAGAACATAACATTTTATTGGTCTTTGAATACAACTACACCATTCCTTTGGACAAAGGGATGACAGTATTCCAGGGTGCTGCTGGTCAATTAGCAGGAAGAGAAGGTAAGAGTTATCTCTAGGGATCCAAGGGGAAGGGAAACAAATGTAACAGAAGAGTTACACAAATGGCTTTTCTTCTGTCAACCTGCCATGTGAAATCCCCTGGAAAAATTCTAGGTAAGAAAGAATAGGAACTGGCTATCCAATGACTCTGTGAAATGAGTTGTTCAAAGTCCAGATTCCAAAAGAACAGATGCTACTATTACAAAACCAGTAAACACAGTTCCTTACAGTCAAGTAGCAATGCTAACAGAAATGTCATATAGAAAATTAAAATCCATGAGAAGCCTAGACAAATCTCATTCAAGCCACTGGTTTCTGCTTCTTGTCACCTGCCTTTTAAAAAGTAAAATCCTGCTTGGGCCCAGAGTCTTCCTTTGCTTATGCTCAGAAGAAGAATCTAGTAAGTAAAGAACTGTAGGAAATCAAGTTAAGTATTAAAGAATGGCTAATTCAAAGCTAAACAACCAAAATCTGGAAGAGAAAAATCTCATTAGTTTTCTCAGTCAAGAGCCTGGCACATAGTAGAAACTCAACAAATACTCAAAGGAAAACCCAATAATTGAACCTTTGACATTTAGACAGCATATGAATGGAAATTTGTTCTACTATGCCATACAGATAGCATCCTGTAGCACACCTCGGCATCATTTGTTTAAATGAATATGTTGCTAGCAGTCATATTCTTCATTGATCAGTCTAGCTTATATGTTGAAACTAAGTTCTTCACAACCAGCAGAAAGAGTGAGGTATCAAGTGCTTTGCAAGTAGCACCTTTTCCCCCCTAGTTGCATTGGTGAACAATCTGAATTTAAATGGACTTTAAAGCAATTCATACACTAGACAGAAGTAAAGAGTTTAGGGAACTCAAAGGGCTAAGTGTTACTAGATGTCAGCTTTTCTTTCCCTATCTATAAGGTAAACCACACACAATCCCTGTCTTTGTTATGTGCAACAGAGTAAGCATTTGGTTTATCATGAGATTATAGGTAGAATCTTACTTTGATGAGCTTGCTGGTTGTCAAAATTGCCACACTGTATTCAAATTCCTTTTAAAATGTAAATAAATTACTGTAGGATACAAACAGAATGCATTATAACAATCCTTTAAAAATTTGTTCACAGAATGCTAACGTTAAGGGTGTAAAGCAAATTGAGGGATAAGGGCAGAGGGTGATAGGCAAGTATGCAATACAATGTTTTATTATATATTTAGATGCTGTGGTTCTTTAAAAATGGAACTGGACATGTTTGCTTTGAGGTGTAGAAAGAATTTTGACTTTAATACAGGAAAAAGAATTTTTCTGACTTTTGATGTTATACGGACTCTAGAAACTGAGGTTCAGGCTATTTTATGAATGATCAGATCTAAATTTTAAATGAAAATGCCATAGTTTTTATAGTAATTAATACTTAAAGGAATTATGACTTCAGAAAGGACAACTCTCTCAGCATATGACAGAATCTCCATTACCCAGTGTTCCAAGTAAGTTCAGAGAACACATGCACTGAGCATCCCTTGGAAAACTTGTCCATAAAGTAAGTATATTAAAAAACCTAGGGCCTTTGGTAATTATACCTAAATACCTTGGTGTCTTAATATCTCCATGATCACTTTTACATAATTCTTGTTTTTAAAAAAATTTATATTTGAGAGGGAGACAGCATGAGTGGGAGAGGGGCAGAGAGAGAGGGAGACACAGAATCCAAAGCAGGCTCTGAGTTGTCAGCACAGAGCTGGACGCAAGGCTCGAACTCACAAACCATGAGATCATGACCTGAGCCAAAATCAGACGCTTAACCGAATGAGCCACCCAGGTGCCCCTCCATGATCACTTTTAAATTTCTTATCCCTTGAAATGTCACTTATTTATCTTAGATGATAAAACATGAATACATTTTACAGGAATAGTTTTTTCTAATACCAACATCCAAACTTCACACCTGCATTACAGCCCAAACATTTTAGAAAAATCTGCAAAAAAAAAAAAAAAAAAATGAGTATTTAACATATTAATATGCACACAAAAGGGACACCCATATGGTATTCTCTACATGAAAAAGATGATTTACACAAAATGTTCCACTACATGAAATAGATGATGTACAAACATATCTATTACACAAATGTTCTCATTCAACAGTTTTTATTATATCTAGAGGGAAAAGCAGTTTTATTCTGGACTGTACCAGGAGTCACTAGAACATTAGAACACAACACTAACACATTCAGTTTTAGTATAATGGGGCTTATCAATATTTGTGATAAATAGTCAAAAGTTTAACAAAGTTATTTACATTAATAATCTGCCAAATACATAAATTTACACAAAGTTTTTCTTTGTAATAGGATTTAAAATTTTTTTAATGTTTATTTATTATTGAGAAACAGAGAGAGACAGAGTATGAGCATGGGAGGGGCAGAGAGAGGGGAGACACAGAATCTGAAGCAGGCTCCAGGCTCTGAACTGTCTGCACAGAGCCTGACATGGGGCTCGAACCCACAAACCATGAGATTATAACCTGAGCCAAAGTCAGACGCTCAACCGACTGAGCCACCCAGGCGCCCCTGTAATAGGATTTTATGTGTGCACTTATTTGTTAGTGTCAAAAAATAAAAACACAAACACTTTTATCTCTTCCAAAGTATTTTAAATCTAACATTGTTTCTGTACTTGAAATGTATTTACACAAAATACTACATTGATTTTAGAAATTCTTAATTTTCTTCTCTTGAGTATAACTGCATCTTCAGAAAGGAACAAATTCAGTCATTCAAACCTTCCTAAGGTTCCTATTCAGGGTGGTAAAGAATGTTTAAGTGATTGATTTTAACCAGAAAACTGTTAAAAACACCTTTGCAGTTATCTGATTTATAAAGGATCTAATTTGCTACTGGGAGTATTTAACTTACTTGTAAAGAGAGTGAATTATACTGTAAGGCCATATACAAAGTTTTAGAATATATCTTTCAGTATATAACAGAACAGCTGTTTGATCAAATAGGAATGAAAGAGAAATACAATAGACTTATGAACCCTCAAAAAGAACACCAAACTGCTATGCTACAAAATATAACAACAGCAACAATAGCAACAACAGCAACAACAACAACAACAACAGTGTGTCTAAAGCACTAAACCAGATCAGTGAGAAACAAATTAATAAATAACACAAGAGATACAAATTCAAGTTTGTTTTTTTTGAGCATTATTTAGTTTTATACCCAGAAGAAAAAGAATTTACTTTAGGCTCTAACATTATTAAGTAAGTACTTTTGCCCTTTCCACCTTACTGCCCATTAAATACAATTGTTTCAATGAATTTCATGTTCTTTTTAGTTCACTACACAAATGATCTCAAAAAATGAGGATTTATTTCTTAGAAACATCCAAAGTTCAGTGTGGTAAAGGAGCACATTATAACTAAGCTAAATTAACATTCACCTCCAAAATATTTTCATTTGCAATCATCCTCCCCTGCCCGTTTATTTAAAAGTCCCATTTCATCAGTTTTGCTCCTAACTGGTTGTTGGTATCTCTGGGGTAAAGTGAAACTTAATGTAATGGCCAGGCTATACCTATCCAAAATAAGAGGTATGGTATAGCCCTAGTAGAGGGAAGAAAAATTTCTTCTCCATCTAGTTGGTCTGTATAAGATGGGTAGGCAATAGCAGCTATGAGCTCATTCAGGAAGACAGGAGGGATAAAAAAAGACATAAATAGGTTAAATCATCATTCTACCACCATTAACACACTGGTAGTGGAGGAGATAGGTAATGGCAGTGGAGAGGTGGGAGGAGAATGCATATGCCTGTCCCAAGGGATACACAAGTGTGAGCTGATAAACTCAATGTTAGTTGCCGTCATTAATCTTTCACAGTTCGTAAGTCCCAAGCACATA
Organism: Panthera uncia; assembly: GCF_023721935.1. Taxonomy (NCBI): domain Eukaryota; kingdom Metazoa; phylum Chordata; class Mammalia; order Carnivora; family Felidae; genus Panthera; species Panthera uncia. The sequence continues at coordinate 25,522 of NW_026058018.1, read as the reverse complement.
ACAGACTGTGCAAATAACATTTTCTTTCCCTCAGTCCCAACTGAAAAAGGAACATGGCATTTTTGGGGGGGAAGAATCGGGGAAGAAACCTGTTACCTTGGATAAAGTAGGGATGGGGGATAGAGAGAGCCAAATTCTTCTTTCTTCAGTGTACACTCTTATCTTTGCATAAAGTACCTACAAAACAGCCTTCATGGGTATATGACTTGAGCAGACACAAAGCAACCCACACTCAGTTTAACGCTCTTGTCGTACACAGTCTTAAAATTCTTATTTATTTATTTTATTTTTTTTAGCGTTTTTACTTATTTTTGAGACAGAGGGAGACAAAGCATGAATGGGGGAGGGTCAGAGAGAGGGAGACACAGAACCCGAAACAGGCTCCAGGCTCTGAGCTGTCAGCACAAAGCCCGACGCGGGGCTCGAACTCACGGACCGCGAGATCATGACCTGGGCTGAAGTCGGCCGCCCAACCGACTGAGCCACCCAGGCGCCCCTTAAAATTCTTAATTTTTTAACACAAGGCGCTACATCTGCATTTTGCACGGGACCCTACAAATTGTGTGACTAGTTCTGGGTCCTGAGTATCTACCACTCTAAATGAGAAAGGCAGCCCTCAGCTCCACTTCTTAATCTCTTGGCTCATAAAAAAAAAAAAAAAAAAATCAAAAAAAAAAAAAGCTATTAAGAGAAGAATTGTTAAATCTTACTCTCTACAACCCATTAAAATGGAAAAGGACTTCCCTACTCCCAATACCAATTTTTTTGTTTTTACGTATACTGCCATCATCAAACCAATCATTATTCCCAAGATACATATAAAGCAGTTTAAGTGGTTTATTTTTATGAAAAGCAATGTTCCCCTTCTAATCAGAATTAAGCATATAGATAAGATATACAATTAGCAACCTCTGAAGTGTATTTTCACCATTATTTTCTCCTGACATTTTCCCTCCAAAATTGGATATTTTTTCAGTACTTTAAGTTACTTTCACCAATTTTTAGAGTTTCCATTCTCAATGACTAAAAACAGTAACTAACATAGAATCACAGAACAATCATAGCAAAGTTAATCAGATCCTGCATGATTTAACATTTTGCCTAGAAGAGGATGGAATGCAAAAATACTTGAAAAGCAGATTTCCTTTGCTTTAAGTATGAGGTTTATTGCTTAAAGTATTAGTCTAGAAAAGGCAGGTACCTTGAGTTTGCCCTACAAATTAAGAGTTATATTAAGGGCAGCAATAGCCAGGCATCTATGTTTGGCCCAGAGAATGAGTTCAAGCAAATGAAGATAGCCTTTATTTAAACTTGGGTCTACTTGGAAGAAAAAAAGTATATTCAACTTGTAGAAGTCTCTGCTATTTCAAAGTAGAGGGGATATTAGTAAAAGAATATTTTGAGTACTATGTCCCTAAAACATAAAGGGAAAAGCTATACCTAAGTATGATACTTTATCACAGATTTCTATAAATAAAGTGGAGGCATACAAGTTTTTCTAGCTTGTCAAAAGTTACACACTAACAATACTCTGGCTACAAGTAGCTTACTAGTCAGTTAGGAGTTAAAGATAGCAAATTTATTATTTCTCTGTGGCAACAGGTAAAGAAAAAAACATTTAAAATTCCTCCTTAACGTGGGTTGAACTTGCATGCTGTTTTACTAAAGCAAAATAGGCACTTACCAATACTGACCACTTTCCTAAGACTAAGACATACCTGAAATTGGAATAGACATTAAAATACATAACTAATCTGCTATAAATCACTTTTGTTTAGAATTATTTGAATATAATCACACTCCCTGACATCTGAAAGTCTCAGTATTTCCAAAATATCATTTCATATTTAGTAGGAGTAATTAACTGTTTCTGACTATAAAGTAAATTAGGTAAGGAATCTACCTTACTTTAATATTGCAGTTAAATTATTTTCAACATAATCATGTTCAACTTACACAGGGCGCACAATAATTATAATGGTAAATCTAAAGGTCACAAACACACAAACCCCAACAGATCTCTGATTCAGTTTTCTTATAATTTTCACATGTTTACACATTCCAGCCAAAATCCAAACTAAAATCAAACATGGTGCTGACCAGGTATCCTCTACTTTGAGTTAACTTCCAGCTAAGGCCACAATTAAACAGACGCTCTAAACACTGCAGAGCAAGAATTAACCTTATCCCTTACATCCCAGACACAACAAAGAAATAGTGAGCCCTATTTTTCCAGTTCTTAGACACATGAGGGACCAGCAGAGTCTCCACAAGTCATCCTCTCACCTCAACCTCCAAAAGAGAGAGTCTGTGTATTGTTTTACTATTTCTATAAAGCTACTTAATGCTGATTACCTACATTCAGCTCTGCCTAGAACATGCCCTGTTACTCTAAGGTCTAACTATATCTTAACCCAGATTATAAACAGCATTAAAAAATTCATGTTAGAATGGAAATCATAACGAACACAAAAGATTATAACAAAGGATATAAAGATATTAGACATGTTAAAAAATCCCAAAACATAACAGTCCAGGTTAGTTCAATTGTTAAAAAGATCCAAACAAGATATAAAAAGCAAAACTCAGAAAAGTAGTAACAGCACCAATAGGAATGGTAGGGGACTCGTTAGGATTTTTATGAAAAACAAGTGGCTGGTCAAAAAAGAGTATCAATCAAAGAGAATCCCTAAAATTTATAACTAATGACATCAAGAGAGGGCATCATAAAATGTAAACATTTTGTGCCACAAGGGTACAACATTTTTCGGGGTTCCATTTTCCTAACCACAAACTTAACTGATTCAGTACGTGTGGTTATTTGCTTTATTACAGTGGATAGCTGGATGATTAGGTGTTGCTGGATAAGTAATGAAGCCTAACCTTTTAGGAAACCCCACCGCAGCAGATTCATTAACTGTTTTAGTACAACCATCCTCCTAGTAACAAGATTTAAAACCTAAGCCATTTCTGTCTCTGTCCTCTTCTTCTACTTCTAATTAATCTGCCAAGTTCTGCTTACTTTACTTCCATAGTATTATCTGTGCATCTATTATCTTTCCTTTACATTCCTATTGTCATTGTCCTGGTTCAAGACTCCTAAAATGACCTCACTTATAATTTCTCCACCTCCCCACCAAATCCTTTAACGTTTCTCAAATTCTTAAAAAAAAAAAAAAAAAAAAAGAACAAAAACAAAAACAAAAAAATCCTCCCTTGTTCCTCACTACAAAGCTAATTCCATCACCATAAGATTGGCATTCCATGTCCTTTACCTGTTCACCTCTACTCCTGTTATCTCCTACTTCCTAAGTATTTGCAATAAACTTCCACACTGTCCCAAGCTGCTCCCTCCTATAGGTATGCTCCTTCCCTACCCCTAACCCCATTTCCATTTCAATTAGCTATCCTCAGGGTCCAAATCAAATGTGACTTCCTAAAACCTTGCTGAGTCTTGGTCTAGCCAAAAGTACCAATGGCACTTACGATTTGCCTTGTATTAAAGTTATATATTATGTGGTTCTACTCTAAGATGCAATTTATCTCTGCAGTACTAATCACAATGCATAAACCAGAGCATGAGCTAAAAGAACTGCTTGTTGAATTACTGAATCAATCAATTTTTCGTATTGTGGGCAAATGGCCAATCAATTTTTCGTATTGTGGGCAAATAGCCCATTTCTTGCTGGCATAATAAAACACTTAGTATCCATAAGGATGACACTTATGTACTCAAATGGTTAAATTATACTCAGTCTACAGTTTCACAAGGCAGAAATAAGAACAACATTTTAGAAACATAACCATCAAAATGGTTAGGGTAAAATCAAGTTTGATACTAGTCTTCAATTACCTGGAAAATTTACTCAACTTGAACAATTTATTACTGTGCTAATCCCAAATAATGATACATTACTGTGCACATAAATATGTACAGATATAGACTTTTAATGAAGGATGGTACTACAGAGATAAGTTATAACCAAGAAAACACAGAAACCCATCTGTCCGACCACATTATTCCCTTATTTAAAAAAATTCTTCAATGATTTCCTAAATTTTTTAGCAAGCATCCAAAAGTATCAACCTTACCTTTCTGACATTACCATCTTCCCAAACACCCGCAACTGAATCTTTCAGTACCTCTTGAACTCGAAATTTCATCCCTTCGTGCCTAAACTACATTCTTTTCTCTACTGAGAACGTTCCACTTTGTCTCTTCTTCCTAAAACTACCCATCCTTCAAGTTCAGGGTCTAGCTGAAACCTTATAAAGTTTTTCCACCATAATAGTATCTTTGTACCTATCCCACAGGATCCTAAGTACGTTTATGGAGCTGAAGCGCAGTCTTTACAGCCTCTAGCACGGTCCTGGTATGATAAAAGAACTAAAAATTTTGTTGAATGAATGAAAATTTTCTTTGACTACTAGGTTTTACTTTCTTTCACTTCAAACATAATGACAAGAAACATATGTGCATGAACTATTCTCATTTTTTCCTTTTTCCTTCTTTTTGAGGCTCTATTTAGTAACGAGACACATTATAATGACAGCAGGAAAAAAGGACCCAACTTAATTCCCAGCTCCCCTCAAAAGACGGTCTAGACTAAAATAAACACCTTTATCTCCTACAGCACTTAATACTTTATTTCCATTTACTTGTATACTATCTTGCATAGGTCTCTAACTTTGATAGTTTTGTATGTGTTGCAATAATGCTTTCCTAAGTTCTTTGATGACAGGGACATGTTTCATGCTTCCCAGGTATCTTCCAGATAGCCTACTCTGGAGTAATTATCAAGGTATTTGCTTTAACTAGAAGCTAGTTTGCTCCTTTGAAGTTTAATCATAATAAGAAGATAAAAATGTTCTCTTTGTACTCTTTCAGGCTGAATGAATCACTATAAAAGCGTGCAATTTCCTCAAGATGCAACATTACAAAAATGTTTTAAAAGACACTGCAGAGACACTCATGAAAAGACAAGTAATTTAATGCATCTTAAGAAGCTTTCACAATACTATTTTTTTCTTTCCACCGCAGGAGAAAAGTGTTCCTATAGCACATTCCACAATGTAAGAATTACTTTTCTGGTGGCTTATACACCCGCTCAGCACCTGGCACTGTGTTACACATTCATTAGCACTTGTTGTTGCAGGCCTCTGTGGCCAATTAGATCATTAAAGCTGAAAACAGGCAAAAGATCCTATTAAGTAACATGCAATCTACTACTCTATTTAAAAGTGGGTGGTATGAAAAATAAAACACTGACTTTACTAAAAAAAGAATGTAGACATACTGCACTGGTAGTATTGACTGAAAGACTCTGGTCCCAAGTTTTTAAGTTATCTTTTTCTCACTGGAAAAGTTATGCATTAATTATGATGGTGGTGAGTCTGTTGGTGTAGAATAGTAATAATCCTGCTTTACTTCTAAAATGCTGTCACGGAAGTGTTCTGAAGATAATGAAATGAAACCCCTTCCCCAAATATATTTGCATATAAAAATGTTTTTCTTGCATTACTTTTTTTTTTTATTTTTTATTTATTTATTTTTTTTTAAATTTTTTTTTTAACGTTTTTATTTATTTTTGAGACAAAGAGAGACACAGCATGAACGGGGGAGGGGCAGAGAGAGAGGGAAACACAGAATCGGAAGCAGGCTCCAGGCTATGAGCTGTCAGCACAGAGCCCGATGCGGGGCTCGAACTCACGGACCGTGAGATCGTGACCTGAGCCGAAGTCGGACGCTTAACCGACTGAGCCACCCAGGCGCCCCTGCATTACTTTTTTAAATAACTAGGAATCTCTAATTTACTTTAAATAGTACAGGTCAGCATTTTATTTAAAAAATATGATCTACCGATAAACACCTGAATACAATGAGTAAAATAATTTTACATGCTGCCACAGAAGTAGTATTATGATTTCTAACATGTTACTATTGTTGATTCTGGTCAATACCAGTCCCTAAGCAAAAGAGTCACTTGAGGGCAGTGTTTCCAATCTGTGGGTAGTAACTTCTTGGTAAGTAGTAAATCAATTTACTGGGTCATGACCAGCATTATTTTTAATGAAAAAGAATAAAATAGAAATTATTAGAGTACATCACAATCACTTCAGGTGAGTAATGAGTGACCAAGTGAGTATGTGTATTAATGTGCATTTGTATTACAGGGTCAAGATGTAAAATGGAATTCCAATAAAAATGCTGAACACCACTGTTATTCTCTCTGCTTTTTAAGAGATAACATGGCTCTGCATCACTGTGCACCATTGTGCAAACATGCTTTCCTCTTAACTGATACATTTCCTTTCACAACAACCTACTCGGACTTTAATTGTTTCCCCTTTCTTCACCTGTTGGAATTCACTTGCTTTGACCTCAAAATATTTTTCTTTTTTGGTTCCTAACTGCAGATTAAGTTGATAGAATATATTCTGCCTTAAATAATTTTAAATATTTTAGAAATTTTAATAACCAAGGTACCATGTAACTTATCGTCCAATCCAGGACACCTCTGAAAGAGGCACTTTTCTATTACTCGGCGCTACAAAAGGGCTAACCCAGTCAGTACAGTTGCTCTATTAATAACTTAGTGATACTGTGTTTTTAATACTGCCAGTATAAAAAGGGCATCACTTAATTTAAATATTAAACACAAAAAAGTCAATAGTAAAATTAGAAGTCCAAAAGCATTTAATACGAACTACACGAAATTTCTGATTTTTAATGAAAATTATGCAATGTTCTTATTATTAGACTATATAAAGAATTACCCAGGAAAAAGTCTGTATGACCACGTAAAAAGTTAACCTAAAGAGAATAAAGCTTGAAAAAGAAGTCTACCAATAGCGCAGTCTATGTTAACTGTAATAAATTCTTAATAGGTATGCCTTAAAAAATAATAAGTATGCCTTGAATTTACAATACAGAATATAAAGTAAACCCTTTGGCACTAGCCTCTTTAGACAAAAATTCATTTTAAAAAAGGTAAAAAAAAAAGTTTCATAAATGAGCATCTACCATGGAAGGCACATGGAAATTATTAAACAATTACTGGAACCTGCCCAATGGATGACAAACTGGGTCAGTTCTGGGCAAAATTTTAATCTGTGAAGTTTATTCTTTTTTGTCAACTGAACTCTGCCCCAGGTATGGCTACCCTTCTATGTCTTTAATTCCAAGCTTTCCTACTTTATTATTCATCATTTCCTTTTACTAAAGTTAGGAAGCATGTTGTATTTTAATTTATGTTTGTGACCAAATACGTTAGTTTTGGTGTTACACAGTTCTGGCATATTAAGCATTTTCTAACTCTTAGGGCTTAGATTTCTTACATTTCCTGATTCCCAGTTCTGTCTGCTTCATTTTTATTTTGTCATCTCCCTTTTCTCAGCTTTCTGCTAGAGGAAGTGTCCACAGATGATAACCTTTAGGGGATATACCTAAATACAGAAATATATAGAAAACTTTTTATCTGTGGATGAAATAAGTGCATGTTTCTGGGATGGGGTCCACAGCTTTCATAAGACAGCTATTTGGGGAAGTAGAGAAGCATTCTTTTGGGTCTATTCAGGCTAGCTAGAATATTTCTCTCCCTCCAAAGACCACTAGTTCCCACAGAAGAGGCCAGGAGCCGGTGTCTTCTAAGGAAGCTTTGGGGTTTATTTGGGGTTTATCATAACCAAGCCGGCCTTTAGCATACTGTAGGGATACCTAAGCTTTTTCTTCAAGAGTAGGTCACATAAATAAAATCCACATGAATGAAGACTACTTGAATTAAGAACATGGGTCCCAGACATTCTTATGGAGGCTTTAGTCCTACCTATTTTCCTTTTACATTGCTTCAGTCTTGTGATATACTTAGATTAAGGTAAAGATTTTTTCAAATGTTTCTGTACTTTTTCCATCAAAACAACATTTACTTATTTTTGAGAAATAATGCTTGTTACTCGTATGAACTGATGAATCTCTTACAATAACCTGGTGGAACCCTCCGGAAACTACAGGTTGGGACCACTGACTTACACCACTGCAACTGATACAGAGGAAGAAAACAGGCATGTGGACTTTATAAATATAATACAGAATGTTTCATTTGGAAAACAAAAAATAAGAAAGCTTATTAAAAAAAACTTTGTAGTTGGCATGAGCAAGCAGCAAAGACATCTTCTGTGTAGCTCTACTGGTCAAGAAGCTTTCAAAAACGAGGGGGGATGTTTCAGAATTTCTAAGAAAAGGTGCATGAGTTTTTTATTTTTGTTAAAAGTGGTTATGTGCTGTGGAAAATACCACCCTAAGACTTTCTTCAGCTTTTAATTTCCCTTCTCTTTGCCTTAGGACTGCCAAACACACACCTTTTATTTTCTAACTCTTCTGACATTTTGGTTAGTATTTAATGATATTTAAAAAGTAATGTTCTCTTTTTTTCTTGATGACCAAAGAAATCTATCCCCATTCATCCTATATTAACTTTTTCTTTAATAATGAAATTGTTTAGACAATAAAGTGTTCATTAGAATGCACCCCTGGTCAGTGGAGGGCTACAATCAGTTATTTATAAAGAATTAATACTATGTTTTAAAAGATTTTCAGACGGAATAAAAGCATTTTTTAATGGCCTACAAAACCTGTACTGGAGAGATGCGCCTCACTGAATATTTGCAATTATCTGTCTGAATTGTCAGACTGAAATATTTTTTAAAGTCCTCGAAAATCTAATCCAGGCCTGTTTCTTGGGTCCTTGCTCTTTGTAAGACTCATTTATTCAGTCTTCACCAGAATGCTCCCCACTTTAAACCTAACCTCTTTTAGGATTTTCAACTGCTTTTGTTCTGTATGTGGCAGACCATCGTGATTAAAAACAAAAGTCTAGGATAAGAAATCCTTGATTTTTCCACTCTGCTATTAATAACTACATAAATCTGGGTAACTTAACCTTAAGTCTTGACTTGTCTAAGACCTAGTGTTCTGTAAAACTGAGAGAATTATTGCACCTACAACTCATATGGCGGTGTGAAGGTTAAATGTTACGCAATTCGGCTGCACAGCACAGAGCCTGACACATAGTAAGTGTACAGTGAAAGTCAGTAACTGTGGTAGCAATAACTGTGAAGTTCTGTTTCTACAGTCTTTTATTTTCACTGCCTCCCTGCCTCTAATGTCTGCAATCCCCTTTCAAGCCTGATGAAGGTAGGAGTAATATTATAAAACCTAAAACCTCACAGTAGGAGGTTACTAATCCAGTAAAGTAAAACTCACTCTATTCTTTTAATGCAGTCAACAGTCATCCCTGGTCATTTGTATATCAAGTCAAAGGATAAAGCAAAGAAGCAGAAGAAAGACATTAGTATGAATACAAGTGTTTCTTTGGTAGCAAGAACATATTGGATGTAAGCCAAGGGAAGACATGAGGAAGAACAAAAAAGTTGGGAAAACAGCAACTAGAAGGAAGCAGAAGGCAGTGATCTAAAAGAGCAAGAGAAATAAAAAGACTGGAAGGAGAGTTTTAGGCAAAAGGATTTATGTAGATATATTTAGAAAAGAGTGTATTTTAAGACATGAGAGAAATGGGATTTGCTAAAGCAGGGTAGCTTGAAAGGCTACAAATGAAAAGAGCAAGGCTTTTTGTAGGGTAAGAAGCAGTATTACATATGAGTAAGCTAATACAATTTTTCACAGGCTGGCAATATGAAGAGTATCTGCAAGGCTGGGCTAACCAACCAAAAATAACACAGAAATGTGCATGTTGAGATTTATGTGTTGGCTGTATTTATTAATCCTAAACGTAGTTTAGGAGTATTAAAAGAAAAATCTATTCAGTTGTCAACATGGGCCATTTTTAAGGCTTATCCCTTTAAAGATGTCATCTACAGACTAATGAAAACTCCTTAGTTTTGCTTAGTTTTAAGGTACATATTTGAAATTTCACAATAATTTTCTTTCCTAATAAAGCATTTCGTTAGGCTAGAACTACAATCCTTTTTACTAAAGAGAGGTTGCCTTACTGGAATCTACTCACAAAAATAAATTTAAAAATCAAAAAATAGTGTAATTTAAAAATCAATGGGAATTAGGCAGACTCAAAAGTCCCACACTTCTATTGGGTTATTTATTTATTTTTCCCAAATCAAGTCAATAGAAGCCAAATGAAAAAGAAGAACTTGCTTAAAATGATATCTAACAGTTTACAAGTTGCTGAAATTTAATGTATATTCAGACTCAACTGTGCTTACCAAAGAAAGCTATAAATATCATCTGAATTAGCACCAGTCTGGTGGGAAAAAAAATGTACTGAATCAAGCAGACTTGCTGTGTTATCTGTTCAAACATACCTGTACCAGTCAAAAGTCCAGCACTCTTCTTTCGTGCATAAGCGCGTAAGTGGTTGGACAGGCTAACAGCACTTGTAAACGTCGTATTGCAATGCACACATGTTCTAAGCTTCACAGGCATACCTATCATTCAAAAGAAAACTATAATCCAGTTCTCACTTCAAAAAGTGAAATTTTCTTAGCTAAAAGCGTGAAGAAAAGTACCACAATAAAGATGGTTTAAAAAACGTTCATTGAATTAGCTTAACTTAAAATAAGGAGCGGGGGTGGGGGGGGTTAAGTTAAATGTTATTAGTTTGTAGTTAGTATTTAGAGCCAACCCATGCTCTTTGGAAAGGTGGAAGAGGAGTGCCTTGAACCTCTAAGCTCCTCTGGATTTAACACCTATTATCACTTTCTTGCAGATTTCTGTGTTACGCAGATCATTTCCTAAACCTAAAATACAATCCTGTGATTTGAAGAGCACTGTTCAGTTGAGAAGTTTCAAAGCTTGCAACTTACCAATACAAAGAATTAAAAAGTCTAGTTGACAAAGTGGTAATTAAAGTGTTTTACCCACAAAACCGTAAAAGGCTCAATACTAAATTAGGCTTTCTGATGAAGGCTGGGAGAAAAGGTGGTAAAACACACCACTGAGCAGCTGTTAGACACAACATTTTATTCAGGGCATTTTATGTTCATTACTCTGAATGCGCAATCAATAATGAAAGTTAATGATTTGAAGTTTTTTGCTAAAATCTTTGTGCTAAATAAATGATCAACAAGCTAACATCTTAATCATCACAGGAAAGAAAACATGTTGAAAACAATAAGAAACTCCTAACTTCTAAGACAATTCTCACTCCCCCAACTCGTTTCAGTTGGTTTCTTCAACACGAGCTATGATAGCCACAAATACGGTTTCCATCTCTCCAGTGTACTACACCTCAGTCAACACAGCTGACACACCTTTCTTACATTTTCTTCTTCTGAAAAATGTTCAAAATTTGACTTTGAAAGACTCTCTTCGTACAAAAGAACCGTATTAACCAGAAATTCATACAGGACCATTTTTCAGACCACTTACAACACAAGGTAATCTTTCCTTAAATCAAAACTGCAAACAAATATCTGGGCTGTCCCAAGTAAACAAATCAACATTATAGTAATTGTATTCATTATTAACCCACTGACCAGTTACTTTTACCTCAGACACGTTCAACTCAGGGCTAGACCACAAAGTTAATCAATCATCGACATTCTTAACCTCCAAAAGAAACCGACAAAGACACTTAAAATTTTTCTAATCTAAAAGTATAAACCAGACTTAGCAATAACAAATATAGTTAGGCTATTTCATCTGCTACATCATTTGCCAATACAAACTGTTCTTTTGAAAAGGAAAAACTATTGGTGCACAAGCACTAACCTCAACATCTGTTCTGTTCCATTAGACCACCGCTGCAAAGCCCCAAACAAATATTTTATACTCACAACAGTTCTCCAAAACCGAACTATCCCACAATACAACGAGGAACTGGAGAAGGAGAAGTTTCTTTGGGTTAATCACAACACACAACAGACACCAATCCATTCAGTTTAAAGAGCCTATTTTTGTTTGTTTGTTTGACCTAAGCAGAAGGAAAACCAATAGCTAAATCTTGAGACCATTATCATCTTGGAGCACTGGCAAATAGAGAACAGGTATGCCATTCCAGTAATGCTATGCTTCTGAACAACGTCAACCTCCCATCCATAGGACCATTCCCCAGCCATAGCAGATTTTATTTTTACAGATCAGCTTTTTGGTTTTTTTTTTGTTTTTTGTTCTCACCTTACATTCTGACCAAGAAATGAGGCACAGAGATTCAGTGCTGATGAGCATCAACTGATGATTTATATAGAAATGACAGTATAACCAATCTCTGCTCTGCAAAAAAAGCAGCTTAAGTAAAAACATTCTAAGAAGTATTTCCTACAAATATTCCATAAAAGTAAGCATAATTAAACTGTTTAAATTATACACAATAGTCATAAACATCCTCTTACCTGAGTGCATAGTCAAGTCCATTCTTTGTGGCTGATACATCAACGGGCTGTCTTCACTTAATGGAAGAACACACTTCTGAACAAATCTCTTTCTTGCAGTTTGATTATGAATTTTTTGAGGAGAAATAGCAGAATTCCTTTCTTCTCCCATCCTTTTATTTTTAAGCAGTTCTATCAGTGTAAGAGACTGATTCTTTTTTCCACTGGGCAGTTCTGGTTTTGTTTCATCATATTCATTTAAGAAACTCAGCCCTTCCTCTTCTGACGCAGACACTGATAAAGCTTCAGTCTTTAGGCCATTACGGTATGCTTCAAGAGGTATAACATTTTGAGATAGAAAGTCATCACTTGATGCAAGTTTTTGAGCTACAAATGGTCTGGGAATAATACGACGACTGTTCAATGCTTTTAAGATTTTTTCATATTTTTCTTCATTTTGCATCATTTCATTCAAAACACAGATTGGAGATTTATGAGCATCCCATTTGGTCTTTCCAAGTCTTTTCAGATGGCCTCTAACATGATTCGATAATCCAATTTTAGTATCAAACCAACCACCACAGAGCTGACAAGTGTGTTCAGAAGTGGTTTCAGACTTCTCTATAGCTAAAAAAAAATTTTTTAAGAGTAACATCAGAATTTTTTGTAAAGTGATCATCTTAAAGCCAATTAACTCTGAAAAATAAAATTATTTTTTCTTTATTCTAATAAAGACCAAATTTGAACAAAACCTTCAAATTCTTTCAATCTGAATAGACATAGTAACCCAAATTATCCACGTGGAAACTTACCTTTTCTAACTCGCTTAACAGGTGTCCCTGTGCCAGTTCTTTTGAAATGTTGCATTTTGTCGCTTGTGGCTATTTGTTCCGGTGATACAACATGACGGGCTTCATAGCTTAATCCAGCTCTGTGAAGATGTCCTCGAACATGATTTGATAACCCAACACCTGTTTCAAATGTTGCTGGGCAGTAAGGACATGATTTCTTCTCAAGAGACAGATCAGTCCAGTGAAAAACAGAACTATGCTTTGACAATGAAGTTTCTGCGTTTTCTAAATGCTGAGGATCATGTATCTCATGCAAAAAGTTATTAGTTCCAGCATCTTCATAGTATTCAAAATAAAAGCCATCATTTTGGTCATAACTAAGGGTAGCATTTTCTCCAGGCTCTTGACCTTCTACCTTGCTTTTAAAAAGCGGGAATAAGTTTACATGTTCTTGATTAATATCATTATAGGTTTCATCTTCTATGGCCTGTGTAGTGTAGTCACCTAGCTCAACATTATCCCAGGAACTTTCATCTTCTGTTTCATAGCTATCTTTCTTTTCAGCAGAATTAAGTTTTTGCAAAACAACAACAGTCATTTTATGCAAGAAATCTGGATAGCTATCCAAGTCTTCTCCTCCAACAGAACTTTCCTTCTTGGATTCCTTAACTACTCTCTTTACAGCTACACGCCTGTGTTCTCTGAAGCTTTCTGGCCTTTTCGTGTCAGAGTTTTGAGGGTCTGAAATAAAACTATTGTTGTGAGAATTACTTGATGATGAGAACAGATGTAAAGAGTTTAGTGAACTGGCTTCTTCTTTTTTGAAATGTAGAGGATATGATTCACCTGATTTTTTGATCATTCTGTAGTTTTCATATTTGTGTCTATATAAATAGTTGCTATTCGCCTTGGCATTAGATTTTTCTTTTGCTGCTTGATGGAAATACTTAGGTTTTTGGTCAGTGCTGCTTTTAATCATAACAGTCTTGTGAGAATTGTTTTGATTGCACACATTTACACCTGACTGGGCAATGCTTTTCCGAGCTTTTTGTACTCTGTGTGGACGCTTATGGAATTTGGAAAAATTACTTGATTGTGAGGATGATCCAAATGTTCGCTTTACATCTTGTTTTAAAGCAGAGTTCTTTGGAAATGTGGTTGACTGTTGTTTAATTAATGGTTTAGTGCTATCAATATCTATAGGTTCTTCAAGAATGTCACTTTTTCTTTTATCAAGTCCAAGTGGACTACCATATGAATCAACACATGATGATGAATGCAAGTACTCCATGTGTTTTTTTAAAATACTTCTGGCTGAAGTCGTAAAAGGACACATCTTACATATGTAGGTAGCTGATTTTTTGGATGATCCTATAACAGAGTCTTTCATGAAAGTCTTTTTTTGCGTTTTTCTCTGGGCTATATCAGAACTGACAATAGGGCATTTTACCACCGCTCCATGGGCAATGCCTCGATGGCATTCTAATTCATTTTCTGTCACTGCCATGAAGTTACACTCTTCACAGCAGTAGTACCTTTTATCTTTTTCATGGGTTTTAGCATGCTGCACAAATGTTTTAGGGCAATTGGTACCAAACACACACTGAGGGCACTGTAATCGTGCACTTCTTCCTTCATCCTGAAGTTCTTTCAATTCGCGAATTTCCTCCATCAGCTTCTGTCTTCTTTCTTGGTGAATAATCATATGCTTTAGAAGTGAGTTACGATCTCGAAATGTCCGTCCACATTCTCTACAAGCATATGGCCTTGGGACGTTAAGATGACGAAAGTGGCTATTCCCATCTAAATGATACATCATATGCCTGTGGAGGTGCTTCTTCTCCCTAAAATTCACATTGCACTTTGTACAGGGGTAAAATGATGGCTCTTCGGTGCTGAAAGTAGCAGGTGACTCGGAATCACTTTCTTCACATTTCTTTTTTAAGGTATTAGAAAGAAAAGTGCTAGTATGAACGGGTGAACTGTCTTCGCCACACTTATCTGGGTTATAAATTAGATGCTGAAAAGCATCCACAGATTCCAAGTCTTCATCAGTTGATTCAGGCTTCACTTTTGATAATGCATATTTCTGTGAGTCTATTGCTTGTAGTTCTTCATTCTGTTCTAGAAAGTCTACGTCTAGCATTTTTGACTTATTGGGTACACAATTTGAATCACTAAAGCAATCTTCAGTGTAACGAGTTATCTTGCTTACATCCATTTTCCGCTTTCTCTTTTTTTCTAGACCTACTTTGGAGTGAACTGGAGCTTTATCCGCTGTGTCTTCATTAGTCATAAGAAACTGAATGAACTCTTTTTGGGGATCCCAGTTTGTCTCATTTTCTGACCTAAATTCATCTGTACCTGAGGAGATTCCTGTTAATGTATCGACACAATCATCTTTTACCAATAAATCATCACTATCCTCACCCACCTCTACTTGGTTTATTAAAGTGCTATCTGACTTTATACTACTCCCTACTGAATTCTGAATGTCACAACCAACGGAAGCAGAGGTAGGTAGTTTTTTAATGGAATGGGTTGGATTCTTAGCATGTGCTACATCTGATAACAAAAATAAAACTTGGTGTTGATTTGCTTTCTGTGGTGTAGATAGCTGAAGATCAGGTGCCACCTTCAAAGCTGAACAAGATTCTGTTGTTGGCTGATCCACAGGTTGTCCAGTGGTTAATGAAACACTGCCTTTATTCATACTGGAAGTCTTAGCTAAGGAGGAGTGTGAAACTGGTCCATTAACAGCAGCTCCTTTAGGCAAGATAAAGTTTTCACTAGAAACAGTAGGAGCACCAGCATGTATAAATAGAGTAGACTGGCCTCCACTTAAGGCTTTTTCAGATTTGTCCTTTGACAGTTCTTCAGGCAGAGTGAGTGTATTATTTTTCTGAAATGATGTCTGACAATCTTTTGGTTTATGAACTCCACTCTCTTTGTCTGAGATAAAACTGTTGTTATCTAGGAGTTCTTCTTTAGCACCAGTAATATCGGTGTTTATCTTCAAATCATCCATATTGTTGGCAAGCCCATTTAACACATTTAGTCTAGAAAATGGAAGAAAAAAAATTTAGATTTGCATGAAAAAAAATTCTAGTAGAATGTATGGAGAGTTCAAAGTACACATTTTTATTAGCATAATTCCATTCTTTTTATGTGGAGGTCCTAATAATTTTCCAAGAATGAAGAAAAACTTTAAAAAAGGTTAGGTTATTTTTTTTCTTTGTGCTAAGCAACAACAACCAATATTGAATATATACAAAACATCTAGAGAACAGCAATATTAGAAATGGGCACATTATACTGGAACTACCTGTCTCCCTGGAAGAATGTAAACTCTTTGAGGGCAGGGACTATACCTAGTCACCTTCATATCTTTAGAACCTAGCACAGTGCTTGGCAAAGGTGCTCAGGCAGTATTTGGTGAATAAAGGACTAACATGTTGAGTGAATAAAAACATAGCTGTAAAATCAAAGCAAAAGTGTGTAAGAGGAGACAATTTTCTTCCCATGAAACTTAGATACCCCATTCAACTAATGCAAATTCCATCATGGTTCTGACTTCTTGACTCAGCAATTATAGCAAGGCCTTCAAAATATCCAATAATCGTCAAGTACAATTTAAAGAATCTGAAATTTGGCAACCCTAGGTATGAACTATCTGAAGTACTGGCATAAAATTCCATTATTTCTTTTCCTTTTGCACATGGTAGTAAGTACAGTTTATTCATTCTCCAAATATTTATTGAGCCCTTACCATGTGCCAGGAACTGCTCTATTATTCGGAAAACCGCAAACAAGACATGCTAGGTTTCTGCTCTCTTCTTCTCCTTCATAGTACTTAAATTTGTACTTGTATATTACTTGAATAACAAGTAATAATACTATTTTAAGACAGCATGAATTTAATCTGATATTTAGAAATTAAAACATTTTCAATACAGTTCATTATTTCTAATCTCTTATGGTACCAACTACATGTGCTGTAAAACATTAAGTCTAGTTAAAGAATAAAAGAATTATTTCTAATTACTTTCGTATTTCACAACTGAGAACAAGTGCTTATAACGAGCTTATTCTTTCCACAAGATGTGTTCTTTAATACAACAAATATTATAAATAATACTGCAAATATCTTTTCTTTGGCATTATTATGTATACCAACAATTTTTCTGCCCCTCATAGGTCTCAGAATTCTGTTCTGAGATTGGCAGACATCCACAGCAATAAAAATAGACTTCCAATAAGATCATATTCAATGCTATCACCCCAAAATGGTGCTAATGCAGCACCCAGCAGGAGTCTCTACATCACATACACAGAAGTTAAAAATGGGCAGCACATAAACATGTGTTAAGGAAGAGTGTGTAAATGTCAATGAAAAGAAAAGCAAATCTTGATGCTATACTATTACCCATTCCTGACATTTCTCATTAAACTACATAAAAAGGTAAAATGTCCAAATAGGAACGGTCTCATAAATCTGAAATGGACAACAGAATTTTTAAAAAAGTAGCCTGAAAGACACTTAGTGTTCCTACTTATTATAATCACAGGGGTAGACAAATATATGCTCAGTCAATCTGAAAGCCTGTATTAGCTTTTCTCAACAGGAAGCAATGTTGCTAACGAAGTGGTAAATTCAGTGTTAATGAGTGGCTTCACTGTTACCACCTCAGAGGTACAACCTTCTATGTTCCATGTTCCACCCATCTGTTCTGGTGTTAGAGGTTCAGAGATGGAACAGACGCTTCCCATTTAAAGCAACTTCATTGGTACCCCCTGAACAGCAGGGTGACAAACTATGAGAATATCATGTCTGCTTGGAGACTGCATTCTCATTACCAGAATGGCCTTAATATGAGCCTTCCATAAGTTCACATTCTAAAGATACCAAACTGTTTTGCCACAAAAACACAGGAAGAATATATGTATGTGTTATATCCTCTATCTCTAAACACATCTAGCAGAAGGAAAAAAACAAAAGATCAGATTAGATATTGTTAAAATATAAAATGAAGTCTTTAACAAAGTTTTCCTTCACACCTAAAGAAATATGCCTAACTTGTCCCCAAATTAATGATCTCTCTACTCAAAAACAGAGGTTGTTCATTTTTCAGAAAATTTCTTTTTAGCACATTGATATTAAAAAATCTACTCCATCAGTTTAAAAATACGCTATAAGAAACTGTTTCAGTAAGCTAGTATTTTAGCAATAATAAAAAAAATTTCCTGGTTTAATTTTAGAATGTATCTTAACCAAAACATGTTCCAAGTACATTTTTTCTTAACAGTATTCTAAAATCATAGCTGTTGCATTGAGATATAATGCAGAACACTGAATCATCAAAATCTGTTACAGTGAATAATGGATCTAGAATTTTGACACCAAAATTTATTTCCCTACATTCACGGATGGTTATGTGGCATCTAGGCAAGAAAGCATTTGACCAATAACCTAATTTCACACTGTTTCAAAGTTCTTCCAACTATCTTTATATAGTCAAATATATGTAACAGAGCCATCAACACCAGTTTATGTTAATGTAACTAAGTAGGGGACACATTTGAAGGTAGACATCATTCATAAAGTTCAAAAAAGGGAAGCTAATAAATTAAAATAATCAAACTAATGTTATATTGGACTCCTCAAATTTCAGTGAATTTGCTATTATCAAATAGGATATTTTAATAAAATGCTTAGACTCTATTAGTATGTCCTCCTCCATGTCATCATATTACCACAGAATTTTTCTTTTAAATGACTTTTAAAATGTTCTTGAAAAAAATTCACACACTTATAAAAAGCTGCAAATGGAACTTTAAATCTACATAAAACATATTTCGGTTTCTAGAAAATCATAATGAGTTCTACAGCTATAACTGCCTGTAGTTATACACTGTGAGCGTTAAAAAAAAAACAGTACAAAGGTCAGATCTGTCTTCAAGATGACAGATCATCACTTTTATGCCTCAAGCTAGACTTATTGTCTTAGAAATTTCAAACATCAGTATTTTTGCAAACTATCAGCACTTGCTATAACACCCTCACTACACTACATCTTGAGGTTACTACAGAAGAAATGAGGTGATAATTGCATATTAACATAATTATTCTGTAATCCCTCTAAGCAAGCTTCCTAGGTCACTCAGTAATTCAGATTAGATACAACCTTCCTGTCATCAAATCTATGCTGTCCACTTTCTGTTCATGAATAATTTTTGATAAAATTAGCTTAATTTCATTCTTTTATGTACATTATTAATTGTATTTATTGCAAATAGGTTAATACTTTGTGGGTACTTATTACATAATACCAACCTTTGTCATGTAGTATAATTTCATACAAAGATATAATACAATTTGCCCTCATTCTACATTAGCTCATTAATAGCTATATTACACAGCTATAAATAAATTATAATGTTGCCCACTAGCTGAGTTATAGTTAAGATCTGTCAGATTTTCACAAACCCCATGTTCATTTAAATTATCCTTGAGAATACATGACAACTTCAGTTAGTCATATAGGAGATTGGGTCAAGAAGAAAAAAACATTCACAACTGTCATTCTAATTGCAAAAACAAATCTTAATTAACTGAAATACTACATCTACAATTACTGTGATAGTTAAGTCTATATATACCGTACACAATGTTCAAACATATATATATATATATACCCAAGCCTCACCTAGTATACAATGCAAGTGAAGACAGAGTATACTGTATAACCATACCACCCCAGTAGTATCCTACTCTGGATGTCACTGAGAGGAAACACTAAAAAAATACAGAAATTCATAAGGGTATCCAGCACACCATGTAATGAAATAAAGAGAAAATTTGGTATGCTTAGTCTAATAATTAGTCAATACAATTAATAGTCTTCTAATGTTTGAAGGCATGCCATATAAAAGAAGGTATGTTTGAATTATAAAGATATGGATTTCAACTCAAGATTAAGAAAAAACTAAAAACAGGAACCACTCAACAATGCAAAGGGTTGTCTCACACAACAGTGAACTGAATGGCTCAGCAGGTTGGACTATTGTCAAGAACACAGTAGAAGGAACTATGGCACTGGAGATTGGATAAGATGTTTTCTAACATCCTCTCTGACATCTACTCTATATGTTAAATGCTTGGTTATTATATTATTAACATTTAATGTTATTTGAAATAATGAGCTAAAAATGGGAGTGAAAATTATACTACTGGGACTTTAATTTAAAAAAGATACTCTAAATCAAAAATTACTTCAAATAATCCTTTGGTTGGTGCTCCTGGGTGGCTCAGTTGGTTAAGCATCTGACTTTGGCTCAGGTCATGTTCTCACAGCTCCTGAGTCTGAGCCCCTCGTCAGGCTCTGTGCTGACAACTCCAGAGCCTGGAGCCTATTTTGGATTCTGCCTCCCTCTCTCTCTACTCTTCCCTTGCGTGCACTCTTGATCCCTCTCAAACACAAACAAACATTTAAAAAAATTAAAAAAGAAAAGAAATAATCCTTTAGTTAACTTGTAATATGTTGATAAGCTGATTCCTGAACAATGAAAATATGGCACTAAATGACTAACACACAGGCCACAGAGCTATCTGCATCATGAAAACTACATACAAAGGTTTTTTGTATGGGTAATATCCCCCTCAAAAATTTTCAATGAGTTCAAACCAACAGAAAATACATAAATAATGAGCAGAAAAATAAAACAAGAATAAAATACATTTGGCACATAATGCTTTCTTCCAGCAGCATGTGGCCCTGTCATTACTGTCATTACAAACCAAGATCTATATGTGATTTTACCACCTACCATAAAATTATATTGAACTTGTCCAGTAGTTTTATTCCTGATGCCATATATGATCCTCATTATTTAATAGGAAGATGTTACAAATAGTAAGATCATAAACACCTAATAACACAAAGTGATTCTTACTGCCGGATATACTAAATAGTAAACATAATCTAACCTACCTCAAGAGGCAGGTAACTACAAGAAGGACAAAAGGTGGTGGGGAAGTTATAAAGGCCTAACTTTAACAACATGGCAAAATTATAAAATAATGAAAACCAACAGCAGAAAAACAAATGGATATTCACTAATCAAAAGCTAATTTCCTAATGAAGAGTTTGTAACAGAAGAGGCAACGCAATAAATTACAGTTGCAACCAAACGAGAATGCTAAATCCTACTCAGCTACGGAATGACTGCTTGTTGCATTGTTTACATGTTCATATAGTGAGAACAAGGTAAGAGTGACCATCACAGCTTTGAAAGGATATATGATGTGCATATGCACATAGCTCCAACAAGAACAATTCACGTTTTTTTTAAAAAAAAATTAAAATGAGTGATAACCTCTTTATATATTTTTTCAAACAGACCAAATTTTTTACCACAATTGAATAATTAACATGAACATAAATGTGTCAGCTCCACACTCCAAAGGTAGTGTGTCAACTCTGCTCTCAACCAATTAACTGCCATTAATCGTTATTTTACTTTGGCTTTTCTAGTGTTCTTCAGTCTATGATGAATTTACTCTTTGTGCTTAGTTTTGAGTTATTTTATAAACATTAACCCATCGTGCCCAATAAATGCAAAAGAAGTGCAAGTGTTAAAAGTCCTAGGAAGACAAAACACAATTGTATTAGAAGTGAAGGTAGATAATAAAACACCTAAAGTGGTAATATAAATATTATATGTGCATATGGAATGAACTGGTTGAGAGCTGAAATAATTCTGAAGAGCAAAGAAATTTTGCCATTAAGAAATTACTGTGCTTACACATTTAACAATAATCAGCAAGAGATAAAAAGAAATGTGACAAAGGAAGTTTTTAAGTACAAAATCAGCATCAATGTCTACTTGCCTAATGGTTTTCAGAAAAGGCTAGGAATTTGTTCAAGCACTTAAAAGATAAGAATGTTCAAAGTGCTGTGGATAAAACTTCTGCCCCAAACACATGACGATTCCACAGGACCAAGGTCCAGTAGAATACGCACATCAAAGTAAGTGACAGGACAGCAAATGCAAACAACTGGGCTTTGAAGGAATTCCTTACAAGAGTTGAAGAGATAATCTGGCCTTAAAAGACTGCGTGAAACATAATAAATGTTTCCTTCTAATACTCACACAATTTTGCTCTTTCAAATTCAAAACTGTACATACTGAATTGTATGTATGTTTATTTTAATTTTTAAAAATGTTTATTTTTGAGAGAGAGACAGACAGACAGAATGTGAGCAGGGGAGAGGCAGAGAGAGAAGGAGACACAGAATCTGAAGCAGGCTCCAGGCTCCGAGCTGTCAGCACAAAGCCCAACGTAGGGCTAGAACTCACAAACAGTGAGATCATGACCTGAGCCAAAGTCGGTCGTTTAACCAACTAAGCCACTCAGGCGCCCTAAAACTATGTACATTAAAAAAAACTTTGGTAGATTTTATAGTTAAAGTAAAACTCTTATTATAAAGATTCCATTAATTCATTTGGTAGTCATATTATTAGTCATATTTTGAAAATACGAAACTGTCTATAGTCTAATGAGAAATAAACTTGAACATTATGACATCAAGAGAACAAATTATTTCACTGAAAATTATTTCATTATTTTATTGAAAGCGGCTCAGATTGTAGAAAGAAAAATTCTGTAATTCTACAATAATCTGTAACAAGTACTTAACCATTTACCTGTATTATGTACATTTAAACTTTAGTATATAAATTTAAACTTCTATATATTTAGATGGATAAGTTTGATACTCACTGAGAACTAGAAAACTGAAACAAAACCAGTTATATTTTCTGTAAAATATTTTCATTATATGTGAACTCTCTTACTGCTATCATTTACTCAACTTACCTTTTTTTCTTTCTCTAAAATCAGCCCCCCAAATACAATTATCTCCTAAGACAAATATTCCAAAGTAATCACTATTCTACAATTATCTTCATTCAGGAAGATAAAAATTCAAATACAAGAAATCTGCTCTCCTTGAAGCAAATTACACAGGAATATGCATCTCTCTTGCACCAATGTCTTAAAAACAACAACAAAAAGGAACATATTTTTGTGATGGCAAATCACAAACCAGCCACTACTTTTTTCTGATTTAACAAGTTTTCCTTATTAAATATTCAATTCTGGAGTTTCATTTATAAAACCAAAGATATTTATCTGTTGTGAATTTAAATAATTACAAAATTTCACCAAAATGTTAAACACTATGTAATATTTAGAAAATGCAAATACTTATTAATAATCAAATGTACACAGCTCTATTCAAACAAGTGTCATTTAAAAGTAGCACTTTTGAACCATAAGAGACTTATAGAACACATGCTTTACAATTTACCCAATATCTGTAAAACCAAATTGTTATGAATAGTATACTATTGTTTTATAAAAGGAGACTAAAGCTATTTAAAACTGAGATCATTTCAGGGAAAATTTTAATTATTCTTAAGATTAATAAAATGGTATTGCTAGTAGTTTTTTTTTTTTTTAATTGTATTTCTACCTAAAATACAGGACACATATGTATAAAAAACTGCTATCAATAAAAAGCAATACATTATGTCCCAAGTGAGTAATATGGATTATACATTCTATAGTTCAGAGGAAGTAGAAGGTCCTGTAAAATACCATGGATAAGAAAAGCCTCAGAAAAGCGAGGGTTTTAGCTAAATTTTATAGTGCACTATGCCAAGATAATCACTTTTTGGTCGCACACATGCCTGGGTTTGAAAAATGGTTCCACACCTTCCACCTGGGGGCAAAGTTATTCCAACTTTCCTTAAATTTCAGTTGCTTCATCAATAAAGTATGTATGAAACCTACTAAGAGGATTGTGTGGATTAAATAAGACAACATAAAACATATAGCACAGGGCCTAGCATTTAGTAATTACTCATGAAGTGTTAATTCTTTATGATGCTTGCCATTAACTTGTTTCATTTATGGAATGATGATGCTGAGTTTGTATACTGCTCCTACTGAATGAAGCAGGAGATCCTTACAAGCAGAAATTTATTCTGGTACCTGGTACCTTACTACCACTCCTAAGGTATAAACAGGATAAACAGGCAGAAGCTAAAGAGTCAGAAAGAAGCAGTATGTCTTAAGAGTTGCTGGGGCTTTAAGAATAACATTCTTGCAGGGATAAAGCAGGGTTTCAGTAAAACAATATTAAATGAGCAATAAAGAGGGGAATCACAGTGCTTGACCCAGTGCGCCACGGAAAAAGGACATGAAGTGGCCACTCAGGATTTAAGAGTTTCTGATTCCTTAGGGTCTATCAGGGACATGCATTTACTTTTCCTCTCATAAAATGCCAATGAAATGAAAAGAGATGAACAAGAACAGAGAGGCATACCAAGGTGGATAAAACCATAAATGAGAACGGTAATAGGTGAGGACTGCTGGAAAGAATGGAGATGACAATCCCAAATAAACAAACAACAACATCAAAAAAAAAGAAAAAAAAAAACACCAAAGACTAAAAATAGGTTTTATGCCAAAAAATATGAATCAGAAAAGCAACAGACTTTTTAGTGTCAAGACTTAAATGTTCAGTCAAAGGTGGTATAACTTCAAAGTTTGGGGTTAAGGTTATTTTGACTATAGAATCTTATACAGAGACAGATAACATAGTATTCAAGAGTAAAGGCATACAATCCATAAGTTTACCACTTACTCACCACTCAGAAAAGTTCTTCCAAAGGCTGAATGTGGAGGGGAGGTGTATCCTAAAAATGGCTAAAATTGGTGTGTTAAGTGTGTTTTTTATTATTTTATACAAGTGATTGAAATATATAAATTTAAATGTTTGTATTATAAGGTTAATCACTAGAATAAAAAGAAGTAAATATTCATAATATCTTCAATTTCTATAAACTATTGAGGCTTCTTTTTATGATTTTAAGTTATCTCTACATCCAACGTGGGGCTCAAACTCACAACCCCAACATCAAGAGTTGTGCGCTCCACCAAACTGAGCCAGCCAGGTGCCCCTAAACTATTGTGTCTGAAGTATAGAAGTACAATATACTCTAAGTGAAAGGGTGACAAAGAACTCTGAAATAAAAAAAAATACTAAGCAACAACAACTATTAACAACAAAACAACTCTCAATAGAGGAGTTGAAGAGCAGAGTGAATATGGCTGATGAAATGAGAGGTATTCTTAAAGAACAAAGACTTCTTAAAAAGAGAGCAAGAAGAGAAAATAAATATGAAATCTACATCCATAAATTATATCATGTAGGAACTATAGAAAAGCACCCCAGGGGAATGAAGAAGAGGACACAATAGAAAAAAAAATGCCAGAGCTCAAGAAATGCAGTAATCTTCAGATTAACAGGGCTCGATCG